>NW_024728428.1:0-21540 GCF_018991925.1 Homarus americanus | reverse complement strand
GACTCACAGATCTTGAATCTTCCTTTCTGATGTCATCTGGCTCCAAAATGTCTGCAACTGTGACTCTTTTCTTTGACTTTATGCCTCCCAGCTCTGCAACTATTTGAGAAATCTTTCACTCATGCCTTGTGAATAGCCATCCTTTCCAGACACGGAGATCCATCTACTAGGGTTTGATGTACACATCATAAGTGGCTTGGCTCTGCAAGACAGGCAGGTGGGGCAGGCACTCTTCCTGTAATGATTTGGGCAAATAATTCGACACCTACATTCTGGTCGTACAGAATCAGCCTTAACATTGATCATATTTTCCTCAACCCCTCCTTTTTCTTTCAAACAATTTTGTCCATAAGTGCAGATCCATCATATTTCTATTAAATCAAACTGGGCACGACCCTCCTCACCCCCTCTAAGCGTCATTTCATGGCATATGAGAACTGACCTGGCAATCAACAAAGAATTCTTCAAGGTTCCTTGGGATGAATGTTGCTTTTCCTCAGAGGCCATTATGTGCTGATAGCATTGCTGCAGGGTTATACAGGGTGAGATAGATGCGACTGTCTAACCTACTAAAAATTTCACATTGTTCATGGATTGAGTCTATCCTCTCTCTTGCATGCAGGGTGAGATGGGGACATATCAAGCAATGAGCTATCTCATTATCTTTACTTCTAGAATGCGTTGCCAGGCTATTCTTACTTAGGGCTGACAGAATTTTTTACCAAATCAAAGAATAACTATCTGACTAATTCTTATCTAAGTAAATCCTTCTCATCCTTCCCTCCTACCCCTGCACCTCCTACTGAACCCATGCACTTTCCCATAATCTCCACCAGGGTTGCCGGTGTATCCAGGTTGATGAGTATGGCGCATGACCGACGGAACACCACCTATTCAGGGAGTGTGCAATCCTGCCCTGTTTCCCCTTCGCCTTGCCTCAAAACCAAAAACTTTCCTTCTTCTTCTTGAAACATGCCTTGTCTAAGCCCATCCCAAAAAAGCGTGACCATTCTAACCCTCTAACCACGCCCCATTACCTTAACTTCATCCCCCAAGATTCGAAAACTATCTTGAACTCCCATTTTCCTCCGTCACCTTAAACGCCATTCTTGCCGTCACCACATGGCTTTCGCCAGGCGAGATCTACTGGAAAATCTGCCTCCTATTGAACCCATCTTGTCATCCCTCTAAGGATTATGAAACTTTGTCGTGGCCCCCGACATCCCCAAAATGACATGGTATGGCACAAGCCTTGCTATCTAAACTTTCCTCTTGGCCTCCCAACTTTATTCTCTCAGTCACTCCCGGAGAATCGATCCATGCAGTTGCCACGAGGACGATTTCGCTTACCAATAGCAGCGTCCCACAGGCCCTGTTTCACCAACTCTTCTTTATCAACAACGATTTCACACTACAACCACCCCATCCACTCACGCCGATACCCTACTCCTCACCTTCCTCACATTTTCCCCTCCTCCTAACCTCAACCAGATCCGTTTCAGAACTGATATCACATTTATCAACGCGATCTGTACATCTCTGAATGGGAGATACAAACTGGTTAAGTTCAATAGTAACAAAACTCAATATTACCAATTACACTGTAAAGTAGACGATTCCCCACCACCACATTTCAGGACCTATCACCAAACCTGAAATAAATATGAAACCATTCAACATGTCCTGGAAACACACATCCTTGGCAACAAACAGTTTCCTGAAAGTTGGGAATGCTGTACAGATACTGCAGCTATTTACTCCTGAGCAGTTGCTCCAAGTATATAAGGGATCTATTCATCCTAACTTGGAAATGCCTCATATCGGGGTGGCTTTTCTGTCCAACTATGATAGGGTGAATCAAAGGAATTTCGTCTTATTAACTCTCTCCTTTAGTCGATACTCTCCCTCTTCGCCGCAACAAGTGCTTTTACTCTCTTTACAGGTACTTTTAACGGGCAATGTTCAGAGGATTTGGCATCCTGTGTACCGCCGGTAAGGCCGGGTTCAACACACGTCTTGCCTGGGCGGTGCCCACCATTGTTGATATCGGTCACACGAGAATAACCCACATAGTACCTCCTTCTTCTCACACAGCCAAACTGTGGAATGCGTTTCTTCTGTGTTTCCCAATGTCTCCACTTAAAGCTGGTTTTCCGGCATTCGTGGTGTAGATTAATACAGTATAACCTTTTTTCTATATTTTCAATTTTTTCGTTCTTTTTTTCGCCCCCAGGTCTGTTGTGGGTCGTTTGACCGTGCCCGCGTGGCTAATTCCGTAAAAAAAAAAAACCATCGTCCTGGGCAAGAGGTGGCGTAGGGGCGCGAGCGTGTGTGAGAGATTACCTATATCTGCCCAGCCTGGCGAACTAGGTGGTGGCGAGCGGGGGTTTGTCTTCGCCAGGAGGGGAAGTGAAAGTCTGTGGAGGGAAATTCTCTCACATACACAGCGATACCTCCTCCAGACCTCTCACAGGTAAGGTAAAGGTGATTAATGGCGATCTGAGGTGGTGATTTAGGGGTGACTGAAGGTAATTAGTTAATATCTGAGTTAATTTAAGGTAATATTAAATGATTTGAAGAGGTTGTAAGTAATTTTAGATTTTTTTTTTAACTAATTCTAAGTAATCCAATTTAAGGTAATTTTAGGTCATCATTAATTTACAACGGTACACCAATCCCAAAATACGGATGTGTGACGTCATTATGGGATTGGCCAGTGAGAGGCGTCGGTCGAGCTTCCCGCTACATCAAAGATGGGATCGGGAGATTAAACGCCCCAAAGTCTGTCAGTGGATGAAGAGCTCTCGTAGGGGATGGAGCTCACGGTGGACGGAGAGAGAGAGAAACTAGGTAGATATTAAAGCAGAAACGAAAGAGTAAAGCATTTTAAATACAGACCAGGAAGGAATTATGTATAGGAACGTTATTTATTTGTTTTTAATTTAACTTCTAAATTACAGCGTCGTATCCTTCAACACACACATCAGAGTATTGATCCTCGATATTCATCTAACTTCCAGATTATTGCTGATATTTTTATATAGTTTTGGCGGGAAAAGAATAATTTTTGGCGGGAAAGAAGAGAGTAATAACAAAAACAACAACAATAACAAGCCGTGACGTATATAATACGCCCAAATAAGCAACATTAAATATTTTCCGATATATTTTATTTCTTCTTTCTCTTTCCTTCCCTTCCACCCATTCACCCACGCTCTCTCTCTCTCCCCATCACTCACCGTCTCTCTGCCCCTCTCGCAATACACTCCTCGTAATTAAACTCAACACGTCAACCAACTTAACCATAAAATTATTCCTTCACCCAAATTAATTATATTGACATTTTTTACACACAATTATTCCATTTAATTTCGTCCTCCCCAAAAATATTATAATATTTAATTGTTGCATCTGAGTGTTTTTTGCAACATTGTGCGATGTTCAAAGAGATTTTTTATTTCATTTTTTTTTTTTCGTAGTCAGAATATTATCAATTATTATTATTAAATGTTTGTGTTGTTGGGAGAAGCGTGTGGTGTTGTTTACGTCTGCCTGTGTGTCTGTTTGTGTGTGAGAGAGAGAGAGAGAGAGAGAGAGAGAGAGAGAGAGAGAGAGAGACATTCACTTTCAACCTTTAATAAGCCTACAACTCAAAATATTACGAGCTGTCCGAGTTGACTTTTTTGTTTGTGATGAAATAACTACAATACTGTGATGCTTAGGCCCATATGCAAGATCAGCCGTGGTGTATACCAGTACTGCAAGCTACAAGACCATCCCAGTTGGAGGGCACCAGGTGAACGAGGGACACCAGGTGAACGAGGCACAAGGTAGAAACCAGAACGACACCAAGTGAACGAGGGACACCAGGGAACGAGGGACACCAGGTGAACGAGGGACACCAGGTGAACGAGGGACACCAGGTGAACGTGAGGACACCAGGTGAACGAGGGCATTGGTGAACGAGGGACACCAGGTGAACGAGGGACACCAGGTGAACGAGGGGCACCAGGTGAACGAGGGGCACCAGGTGAACGAGGGACACCAGGTGAATGAGATTACCAGGTAATGGGGGATACCAGGTGAATGAGGGACCCAGGTAACGAGGGGCACCAGGACGAGGGCACCAGGTGAATGAGACACCAGGTGGGCAACACACCAGGTGAATGAGGGACACCAGGTAATGAGGGCACCAGGAACGAGACACAGGTGAATGAGGGCACAGTGAATGAGGGGACAAGTGAACGAGGCACAAGTGAATGAGGCACGGTGAATGAGGGGCACAGGTGAATGAGGGACACAGAGGGACACAGGTGAATGAGGGGACAATGAGACACAGGGGACACAGGTAGAGGGGACACCAGGTGAAAGAGGGACACAGGTGAGGGGCACCAGGTGAATGAGGGGACACTAGGTGAACGAAAGAGGACACAGAATGAGGACACCAGGTGAATGAGGGAACCAGGTAAACGAGGGACACCAGGTGAATGAGGACACCAGGTGAACGAGGGCCCAGGTGAATGAGGGAACGAGACACCAGGTGAACGAGGGGCACCAGGTGAATAGACACCAGGTGAACGAGGGGCACAGCAAAATGAAACAAGAAATGAGGGCACAGGTGAATGAGACACCAGGTGAAAGAGACACAGAATGAGGGACACCAGGAATGAGGACACCAGGTAGAGACACTAGTGAACGAGACACTAGGTAATGAGGGACACCAGGTGAATGAGACACCAGGTAACGAGGGCACAGGTGAACGAGACACAGAATGAGATACCAGGTAATGAGACACAGAAGAGGGACACAGGAATGAGACACAGGTAAGAGATAGGTGAACGAGGGTTTCAGAATGAGGGGCATTGGTGAAGAGGGCACCAGGTGAACGAGGGACACCAGGTGACAGGACACTAAGGAATCGAGGGACAATGAATGAATGAGGACACTCAGGTGAATGAGGGACACCAAGAACAGGGACACTCAGGTGAATGAGGGACACAAGTGAATGAGGGCATAGGTGAATGAGGATGCTGGTGAATGAGGGACACAAGGAATGAGGCAGGTGAACGAGGGACATTGAACGAGGGGACACTAGGTGAACGAGGGACACAAGTGAATGAGGGACACAAGTGAATGAGGGACACCAAGGAATGAGGGGTGAACGAGGGCATAGGTGAACGAGGGACACCAAGAACGAGGCAACAGGTGAACGAGGGACAAGAACGAGACACCATGAACGAGGGGACGGTGAATGAGGGACATGAGGGACACGGGTGAATGAGGGACAAGTGAAACAGGGACAATGGGTGAACGAGGGGGCACAAGGTGAACAAGAAGGACAATGCAGGAACGAGAGATACTAAGGAACGAGGGGTCAAGAACGAGGGACACCATGAACGAGGGACACTAAGTGAACGAGGGACACTAGCGAACGAGAGGGCACCAAGTGAACGAGGGACACGCAGAATGAGGGACACGTGAACGAGGGACACAGTGAACGAGACACCAGGTGAATAGAGGGACACCAAGTGAATGAGGTAATGAGGACACCAGGTGAAGAGACACAGGTGAACGAGGACACAGGTAACGAGGGACACCAGGTGAACGAGGGGCACAGAATGAGGGACAAGACGAGGGACAAGGTGAACAGGGACAAGGTGAACGAGGGGCAAGGTGAAAGAGGGAACAGAAGAGGGGCATGGAACGAGACACAGGTGAACGAGGACACTAGGTGAATGAGGGACACCAGGTGAATGAGGGACACCAGGTGAATGAGGGACACAGGTGAACGAGGGACACCAGAATGAGGACACAGGTGACGAAAACGAATGTGAGGGGACACCAGGTGAACGAGACACCAGGTGAAATGAGGGACACCAGGTGAATGAGGACAGGTGAATGAGGGACACCAGGTGAAATGAGAACAGGTGAACGAGGGACACCAGGTGAATGAGGGGCATTAGGTGAACGAGGGCATAGGTGAATGAGGGACACCATGAATGAGGGACACCAAGTGAGGCAAGGAATGAGGGACAACCAAGTGAAGAGGGACACTAGGTGAATGAGGACACAAGTAATGAGGACACTAGGTGAATGAGGGACACGGTGAATGAGGGCATAGGTGAATGAGGGACACCAAGGAATGAGGGACATGGTGAACGAGGGACACCATGAAGAGGGGCACAAGGAAGAGGGACATAGGTGAATGAGGGACACAGAACGAGGCATTATGAATGAGGGACACAGGTGAAATGAGGGACACCAAGAATGAGGGGTACTAAGTGAATGGGACACTATGAACAGGGACACGGCGAATGAGGGGGCACTGAGGAACGAGGGACACCAGGTGAACGAGGGACACAAGTGAACGAGGGGCATCATGAACGGGAGAGGGACAACCATGAACGAGGGACACAAGTGAACGAGGACAAATGGAGAATGAGGGACACTAAGTGAATGAGGGACACGGTGAACGAGGGACACCAAGTGAACGAGGGGCATCAAGTGAATGAGGGACACCATGAACGAGGGACACAAGTGAACGAGGGACACAGTGAATGAGGGGCATTATGAACGAGGGACACCAAGTGAACGAGGGACACCAGGAATGAGGGACACCAAGTGAACGAGAGGGGCATTGGTGAATGAGGGACACCAAGTGAACGAGGGACACCAAGTGAACGAGGGCATCATGAACGAGGGACACCAAGTGAACGAGGGACACCAGGAATGAGGGGCACCATGAATGAGGGACACTATGAATGAGGAATGCGAACGAGGGACACCAAGTGAACGAGGGACACTAAGAACGAGGGCACTAAGTGAACGAGGACCCTATGAATGAGGGACACCAGGTGAACGAGGGACACCCAAGTGAATGAGGGGCATTATGAACGAGGGACACAAGTGAACGAGGGACACCAAGTGAACGAGGGGCACTGGCGAACGAGGACACAAGAACGAGGGACACATAGGTGAACGAGGGGCATTATGAACGAGGGACATTCGAACGAGGGAAACAAGGAACAATGAGGGACACCAAGTGAACAGGGACAATGGTGAACGAGGGACACCAGTGAATGAGGGACACCAAGTGAAAGAGGCATCAAGTGAACGAGGGACACCAAGTGAATGAGGGACACCAAGTGAACGAGGGACACCAAGTGAATGAGGGGCATCATGAACGAGGGACACCAAGTGAACGAGGGACACTAGGTGAACAGTGGGACACCAAGGGGAGCAAGCATCAAGAACGAGGGACACTAGTAACGAGGGACACCAAGGAATGGAGGGCAATGCAAGTGAACGAGGACACCAAGTGAACGAGGGACACAAGTGAACGAGGGGCATTGGTGAACGAGGCACCAGGCAACGAGGACACCAGGTGAATGAGGGCAAGTGAACGAGAGGCCAAGTGAATGAGAGGGACACAAGGAAGAATAGGCATTGGCGAACGAGGGACACCTAGGTGAATGAGATACTAAGCAAATGAGACAAGTAATGAGGGTACAGGTGAATGAGGGACACACAAGTGAATGAGGAGGCATGAATGAGGGAAATGGTGAATGAGGGGAGGCCAAATGAGGGACACTAAGTGAATGAGGGCATTAAGTGAATGAGGGCACTAAGTGAATGAGACACTGGTGAATGAGGGACACCAGGGAACGAGGGGCATCAAGTGAAGAGGGAAGCACGTAGCAAACAGGACACCAAGAATGAGGCAAATAAGAATGAGGGACACATGAACGAGGGGCCACCAGGACTGAGACATGTAAGAGGCATCAAGTGAACGAGGAAACCAAGAACAGGCACTAGGTGAATGAGGGATACCAGGTGAATGAGGGGCAATAAGTAATGAGTACTAAGAATGAGGGACACTAAGTGAATGAGGGACAAGGTGAATGAGGGGCATTAAGTGAATGAGGGGCACTAAGCGAATGAGGGACACCAAGGATGAGGGGTACTAGAATGAGGGACAGGAAGAGAACAAGATGAAGAGGGCACAAGAACAGGACACGGTGAAGAGGGCATAAGTGAACAGAGGGACACCAGGTAAAGAGGAAACGGAGCAATGAGGGGCATTGGTGAATGAGGGACACCAGGTGAACGAGGGACACCAGGTGAACGAGAGGGCACAAGTGAACGAGGGGCATTATGAATAGAGGGACACCAGGTGAACAGGGACACCAGGTGAACGAGGGACACCAAGTGAATGAGGACACACCAGGTGAACGAGGGACACCAGGTGAACGGAGGGAGGGCAGAACGAGGGCATCAGGTGAACGAGGACACCATGAACGAGGGACACCAGGTGAACGAGGGACACCAGGTGAACAGGGACACCAGGTGAAGACGAGGGACACCAAGTGAACGAGGGACACCAGGTGAACGAGGGACACCAGGTGAACGAGGGACACCAGGTGAACGAGGGGCATCAAGTGAACGAGGGGCACCAGGTGAACGAGGGACACCAGGTGAACGAGGGGCACCAAGTGAACGAGGGCACCAAACCAGTAGCACCTCTCACCTATCTTTTATGACCAACGCTGCACAGGTGAAGAAGGTGGGCGAGACAACCCATGGCGACAGTTTCATCATCTCTATATTGCCTCAGACGACCCGCAGCAACGCTTATTATGTTGGCGAGAGAGACGTGGCACAATGGAGACGGGTGGTTGGTGGTAGAGCGAGCGTGGGAGGTAGTGATAGTGGTGGTGATGGTGCGGGTGTGGGAGGTGGTGGTAGTAGTGGTGGTGCGGGTGTAGGAGGTAGTGGAGAGAGTGGCAGAGAAGAAGGCTTAAGAGACACCATCAGTCCCCTTCTCCAACACACCACCATCAACAACAACACTACAAGCTGGTATTATCAATTCTCTCCACAACACAACACACAGACATACACCTCACCCCAATTACGAAATACCAATTATAAATCTCCCTCTACAAATTGGGTATCAGACGCTAATAGGGAGAATGAAATATGAAAACAGAATAATCAAGGAACAGAATATATCAATAGACCTGAAGATATAAACGTGGGTAAACAGGACATCTACAACAAATACAACTCCTACACCAACCGCTATAACTACCACAATTACAACTACCACAACCTCAGCAGCCCCTACAACCTCAGCAACCACAACTACGACAACAACAACTACAACCTTGGAATATTAAAAGCAAGGTTCTCAGATTCAACGCCAGAGGGAGGAACTCAGGTGAGGACTCTTTTACCTGTTGAGATGTCTCTGACGATAACGAGAGAGACTTCCTCCATGATCTCACCATCTCTTACCTCACCACCTTCCCTGAGAGATAATGGTGATGGTGATGTTGTCTCGTCTTTGTATGGTGACGTGACCTCTCTTGACCTCCTTCTATCTCTACCTCTTTATTCAAGATTCGTTTCCTCTTTATTAGCTCAGTCTTCTTCTTCTTCTTCCTTGGTTGCTGGTTCTCCATCTTCTCTTTTATCTCTTAATTCCTCTCCTTCAACTTTAAATTCTCCTCTTTCTTCCAGTTCACCTTTATCCCTTTCTCTCTCTAATTCTCTCTCTTCTTTTCCCAATTCTTCCTCCTCTCTCAATTCTCCCCCTCTCCCATTTCCCCGTCCTCTCCTACTTCTCCCTCCTCTTCTCTCAGTTCCTCCTCGTTCCTTCATCAGGGCCGTGTAGGAAGCGTGTTATGGAGGCTCGCCTCAGTGTACCACTTCCCTGATACCAAGACCTCCGATACTTTCATTATCTCACCCTTATCTGAGGCCCTCTACCTGGCGGCGACCGATGAACCTCTACTGACTCCTGTTGGCGACTTATCCTTGGTAGGTGTTGACGGTGATGACTCTGACACGTCCTCTTCCCACCCTGCAGAAGGCGATGAAGAAGGGTTAAAAAGGAAGGGTATACTGGATGATGATAATGGTGGTGGTGATGGTGAAGGGGAAATTGATAAAGAGGGAATAAGAAATAATGCGATAACTAGAGGCAATAAAGAAGGGAGAGAAGGAGAGAATGAAGATGAGAGAGAATTAGGAGAGATATATTAAATGGAGAGATGAGAGAAAGTAAGGTAAGGGATTTGGTCACGTGGTATCCCGACATCAGCCCTGGAGATGTCAACAAACAACAGCTGATCTGGAAGCCATTAGATATAAACAAAGAACAGCTGACCGAGAGACCCACAAAAACCAAAACCGAACAGCTGATCTGGAAGCCACTAGATGTAAACAGAGAACCGCTGATTGGCAGAAGACCAGAGGATGTCAACAATGAACAGTTGATCGGAAGGAAGCCAATACATGTCATCAAAGAACAGCTGGTAGTGAGGAGGCCTCCGTCAGCTACCATCACTAGTAAGCCCTATTACGTGTTACCTGGTACCCTTACCTGAACAAGTACCAACAGGTGACGGAGAATGATCTCAGTACCAGACTAATTACCTGGACGGCTGAGGACGGCAGGTGAGGTGAGCTTCAAGTTAAAATCTCGCCAGCACAAGCAATCATCATCGCCTGACACATAAATTAACGCCAGACTAACGTTCGCTCAATCTCTACTTGTGGTAATGTTGTTTAGTGATACAAGACAGAGGTCTTGTGAGCAATGTGGAAATCAGGAATCTCAGTAATCAGGAAATGCAGGAAAATCTTACTTATTTCTTCGTTGACAGATGTTCCGGTTGTTGGTTGATGACTCTGTGAGTATATCAACCTAACCTAACCTAACCATATCGTGTGTCAATAACGTTATCTTCTATGTGATGATAATACTTTCAACTTATTTTTAACCTGAAGCTGAAGATAAAATCAAGATCGCCTTTTTTTACCAGTCAAGTAGGATTCTATTTTACAAAGAGGGTGTAAACATCTATTTTGCACTCTAAGTACACAACAAACAATAAACATAACATGAAATAAATAAATTGATAATATGTCAGACGTAAACAGAGAAATACCTTGGTTTTACAGTATATACGCATTACATAAACGACATTGTATATCTATATTTTCTCTTCGTCGTGACCTGGATATATTTATCGACTTTCTTTTGTTATTGTCAATGTTATTTACAAATATATAAATGATTGGAGTCATCGTGGATAATGATATAAGCGTTTTAATTACCTTTATAAAGCTCAAGAGATTTATAGTAATTTAAGTATAGGTGTTGAGAGAGGTTAAGACAACGATAAGACTTCGAGTTCCGATGGAGAGTTATAGTGAAGACAAAAACATCACCAGAAAGCGAAACAAAAACTTATTAATGTCTCACTGGTAACATGAAGACTTATAGAACCATTTGAAAGGAGATGTTTATATAATACTTCTTTCCAAGTTATTACTGAGAGCTGTAGAAGATGGAAGCATTATTAAAATACAAGGAAAGTCTTATTACCTTTCCTGTAGTGAATTGAAGACCCAGAGTTAATTAGTCTCAGGTAAAAATGAATCTTAAGGAATTCTTTAATAGGACTTTACAGGTGAGTATAATTATCTCTGGGAAAATTATAGAGCATTATAGCAAATATTTTTATAATGAGTTTCTTATATAGAGACTAATAAGGGAAGTTTATTAATATTTCAAAGTATAATATAAATTGCCTCTAAGATTCAGCAGTACGAGCCTAATAAGTAAAATAGAGACAAAAAATACAAAAATAATAAATGAATAAACAGGAAAAAGAAAACGTGAATAAAGATGAAATAAGCAAACATGAATAAAGATGGAATAAGCAAACATGAATAAAGAAGTAATAAGCAAACATGAATAAAGATGGAATAAACAAACATGAATAATGATGGAATAAGCAAACAAGAATAAAGATGGAATAAACAACATACATACAGACACACACACTTACCTGCTCACACTTCTATATAAATCTGTGTAAATATTTTCCCTACCAAGAGTATCTACGAATTTCATGTTTTTCGAAATTTGTGTCAAAATACGTTTCCTTATTTAACACGTGGGGCTTGGGGGGGGGGAGGAGGAGGAGGAGGATGAAGAGGAGGGAAGAAGAGGAGGAGTGAAGAGAGATGGAAGGAGGAGGAGGAGAGGGGAGGAGGATGAAGTGGAAAAATATGAGGAGGAGGAAGAGGAGTAGGACGGGGAAGAGCAGGAAGAGAAGGAGGAAGAGCAGGAAGAGAAGGAGGAAGAGCAGGAAGAGAAGGAGGAACAGCAGGAGAGGAGGAAGGGGAAGAGGAGCAGGTGCTTTTGATGTGTTTTTTCATATTAATGTGTGTGAGAGAAAGAGAGAGAGAAAGAGACACACACGTCATCTCTACACAACAAAAACAACAACAACAAATATCTCTTTTATCTCCTCGTTCCTCATCTCATAATATCTCTCTGTCTCTCTATCTCTCACAGTACCCAGCAGTATAAGGTCTTCGGGAAGGCTTTTGACAGACAATTGTATAGAAGTGATCCCAATTATTTTAATGATGTAGGGTTGGATTCCTCTTACCACCGGTGTTGGATTACCTTCCTGTGTACACTCCAGACTGTCTATTGCTTTTTGTCTTATCGATTCTGGCATCTATGATTTTATATATAAACAAATGACAACAACGGAGAATAACTGAGGGTGATAATGATGGTAATAATGAAAATAGGTAATAATAATGACATGATAATTATGATAATGATAATAACTGTAGATATTAATGACTACTATAATGACTGATAATGGTAATAACTGTAGATATTAATGACTACTATAATTATAATAATGGTAATAACTGTAGATACACGACTTTCATAATGACTGATAATGATAATAACCGGTAGATATTAATGACTACTATAATGACTGATAATGGTAATAACTGTAGATATTAATGACTACTATAATTATAATAATGATAATGACTGTAGATATTAATGACTACTATAATGACTGATAATGATAATAACTGTAGATATTAATGACTACTATAATGACTGATAATGATAATAACTGTAGATATTAATGACTACTATAATGACTGATAATGATAATAACTGTAGATATTAATGACTACTATAATGACTGATAATGATAATAACTGTAGATATTAATGACTATAATGACTGATAATGATAATAACTGTAGATATTAATGACTACTATAATGACTGATAATGATAATAACTGTAGATATTAATGACTACTATAATGACTGATAATGATAATAACTGTAGATATTAATGACTACTATAATGACTGATAATGATAATAACTGTAGATATTAATGACTACTATAATGACTAATAATGATAATAACTGTAGATATTAATGACTACTATAATGACTGATAATGATAATAACTGTAGATATTAATGACTACTATAATGACTGATAATGGTAATAACTGTAGATATTAATGACTACTATAACGACTGGTAAATGATAATAACTGCAGATATTAATGACTACTATAATGACTGATAATGATAACTGCAGATATTAATGACTACTATAACGACTGGTAAATGATAATAACTGCAGATATTAATGACTACTATAATGACGATAATGATAATAACTGCAGACATTAATGACTACTATAATGACTGATAATGATAATAACTGTAGATATTAATGACTACTATAATGACCATAATGGTAATAACTGTAGATATTAATGACCTATAATGACGATAATGATAATAACTGTAGATATTAATGACAAATATAATGACCATAATGATAATAACTGTAGATATTAATGATTTATAATGACTGATAATGATAATAACTATAGATATTAATGACTACTATAATGACTGATAATGATAATAACTGTATACATTAATACTACTATAATGACTGATAATGATAACTGTAGACACTAATGACTACTATATTGACTGATAATAATAACTGTAGATATTAATGACTACTATAATGACTATAATGGTAATAACTGTGATATTAATGACTACTATAATGACTGATAATGATAATAACTGTAGATATTAATGAGTACTATAATGACTGATAATGATAATAACTGTAGATATTAATGACTATATAATGACTGATAATGGTAATAACTGTAGATATTAATGACTACTATAATGACTGATAATGATAATAACTGAGATATTAATGACTACTATAATGTATACTTAACCATTAGAGAAATATATGATTCAATTTACTTGAATAAAATACTTAAGGGTCCGAACATGTACTAATTATGTTAACAAGTAATAAGAGACAATGATGTATGATGAATGATGAAGGAGCATTGATGGAGATGGTGAACGAGGGATAATGATGGTGTTTGTTAGCATGAAAAGAGGATGGTGACGCCACGGTAGGTAGGGAGGAGGAGGAGGAGGAGGTGGTGGAAGAGAAAGAGAGAGAGAGAGAGAGAGAGAGAGAGAGACTCCAAGCATCATGTTGAAAGCCGTAAGCAAAATACCAAAGACATAACTGTGAATATGTACGCAGGTGTTAATGACGTTACAGGTGTTAATAACTTTCACAGGTGTTAATGACGTCACAGTGTGTTAATGACGTCTCCTTACAATCAATTACATAAAAAAAATATTATTACGGTTTTCACGTTATAGATGGATATTCATCACTTAGTTTATGCGGTGATAATTATGACTTTCTACTCTCTCTTTCTTTCTATCTCTTTCTACCTGCTTTTCTCTCCTCTCCTTTCTTTATCATCTTTCCTCTTTCTCTCTCATATACAAATACACATGGAACAAATACATTAGTTCTTATACGATACTTTTCAGGTTAGAAAAATCCACGTCATTCTGTTTACTAAGAAGACATCGAGGAGGAGGCCTAAAGTTAATAAACCCCTTCTTTCTTTCCTTCTTTCTTTCTTTCTTTTCTTTCCTTCATTCAATAGTCTAATTAATACAACCTCAACGTGACGACTGCTTCTTTGACAATGCCACACCCCCACCACCATCCACACACAAGCGGATCGACTCACTATTGGATCCTATTTAAGGTATCGGATGCCCAAGGTTGGAGGGTTAGATCCCCGATAATGATGCTCTCTTGTTCATAGTGGCTTGGGGACTCGCTCTTTTGTCATTTATACATTTTGTACTTAATTTCTGTATTGTTATTTAAGGAAAAACATAACGTATCGGATTGGCTGTAAGAGTAAGGATATATTGTTTCATCTATACATTTTATACTTAATTTTGTATTCTTATTTAAGGGAAAAACATAATCGCAACGGGCTGGCTATAAGAGTAAGGATATATTGTTTATGAAAGAAATATTCGCAATTCTACATGTTGATAAAGGGTGGGAAAATATTAAGCAATGTTTTTATATACAAGATCCCTGTGTTGAGTTTGGCCGCCATTACGGTAGAGATGAGAGTGAATTTCAGCTCCCTCAGTGGCGTAAATTGGTGAAAATCTCTATCTGTCTTTTCTATCTCACTTTTTCTCTCCTAGCTTTCTTTTTCTCAGTACCTGTTTCTCCCTTCCTTCTTACATTCTCTGTATCTCTCTTCATTTTCTGTATCACTATCTCTTACTTTATTTGTCTCCCATAGTGAAAAACAGATCGTGCCCTTCGTAGCCCGTGTGAAGTCCGTAAGGTAGTTTACCAAGACGTGTCGAAAAAAGTTGGTTAAGAACAAGGTCCGGTTGATAGCGACAGCATTTATGTCCTGGTTGTTATAACCACGGTTGTGGTTGTTATAATTACGGTAGCGGTTGTTATAATCAGGTCGCATGTTATAATCATGGTCCAGTGTTATAACCACGGTCCTGGTTGTTATAATCAAGGTTGTGGTTGTTATAATTATGGTAGTGGTTGTTATAATCAGGTCGGTTGTTATAATCATGGTCACAATAATCAGGCTTGCTTATAATCATGTAGTGGTTGTTATAATCATAGTCGTGGTTGTTATAATCGTGGTTGTTATAATCATGGTCGGTTGTTATAATCATGGTCGTGTTATTCTATGGTCGAAGTTGTTATAATCATGGTGGTGGTTGTTAAAATTCCAAATGTGGTTGCTATAATTATGGCGTTCGCTGTATAATCAGGTCGGTTGTTATAATAATGGTCGTGGTTATAATAACTGGTCGTCGGTAAATGTAATCACAGTCGAGGTTATTATAAATCAGGTCGTAGTTGTTAAAATCAGGCAGTGCTATGTAACTATGGTCGGGCTGATAATCATGCTCGGACAATCAGGTCGGTTATATAAATCGGTCGGGTTGTATAATTATGGTCGGTTGTTATAATCATGTCGGTTGTTATAACCAATAGATTGTTACAACCCACGTACCGCTGTTATAACCACGGTCCTGGTTGTTATAACTCACGGTCGTCAACCTGGCTATCGGTTGTATATAATCATAGTTCTATTATTATAAATCAAGGTCGGTTGTTATAATCATGGTCGGTTGTTATAACCGCTAGTTTGCCATAACCTGTCGGTTATTGCAATCATGAATGCATTTGTTATAATCATATCAATAACCATGTCGGTTATAATCAGGTCGGTTGTTGTAATCATGGTCGGTTGTTAGTAACCCATGGTCGCTTGTTATAATCATGGTCGGTTGTTACAATAATCTACGTGGTCGTTGCAACGTAATGGTCGGTTGTTGTAATCATAGTCGTATATAATCACGGTCGGTTGTTACAATCATGGTCGTGGTTGTTATAATCATGGTCGTGCTTGTTATAATCATGGTCGGTGTTATTATAATCATGGTCGTGGTTTTTATAATCATATTCGTGTTGTTATAATCATATCGGTTGTTATAATCATAGTCGTGGTTGCTATAATCATGATTGTGGTTGTTATAATCATAGTCGTGGTTGTTATAACTGTGATTGCGTCATAGTAAATTGCACGTATTGTTATAATCATAGTCGTGTTGTTATACTCATAGTCGTGGTTGTTATTATCATGGTCGTGGTTAAGAATCGCGGTCGTGGTTGTTATAATCATTGTCGTGGTTGTTATAATCATTGTCGTGGTTGTTATAACTGCGGAAGTTTTTTTTTATATTCATGGTCGTGATTGTTTTAACTCACGGTAGTGGTTGTTATATTCATGGTCGGGTTGTTATAATCATAGTCGTGGTTATAATCATGGTCGTGGTTATTACAATCATGGTCGGTTGTTATAATCCTCTCCCCAACACTCCATCCCTACTCCGTCTCCTCTCCCCCAACACCATCCCTACCCCCACCTCCTCTCCCCCAACATTCCATCCCCACTCCACCCACCTCTCCCCCCAACACTCCATCCCTACTCCACCTCTCTCCCCAACACCCATCCCTACCCACCTCCCTCTCCCCCAACACTCCATCCCCACCCCACGTCCTCTCTCCCCCAACACTCCATCCCTCCCACCTCCTCTCCCCAACATTCCATCGCTATTACACCTTTCTCCCCAACACTCCATCCCTACTCCACCTTCTCTCCCCCAACACTCCATCCCTACTCCACCTTCTTCCAACAACATCCCTACCCCCACCTCTCCCCCAACACCCATCCCTACTTCCACCTCTCCCCAACACTCCACCCCCCCCCCCCCCAACACACCCACCCACCCCCCCCCCCCCAACACCCATCCCCACTCCCCTCCCCCCAACACTCCATCCCTACTCCACCTCCTCTCCCCAACACTCCATCCCCACTCCGCCTCCTCTCCCCAACACTCCATCCCTACTCCACCTCCTCTCCCCCAACACTCCATCCCCACTTCCCCCAACACCCATCCCTAATCCACCTCTCTCCCCCAACACCACCCAACCCCACCTCTCCCCCAACACCCATCCCTACTCCACCTTTCCCCCCAACACTCCATCCCAATCCACCTCCCCAACACCCACCCTACCCCACCTCTCCCCAACACTCCATCCCTACCCCCACCTCCTTCCCCCAACACTCCATCCATACTCCGCCTCCTCTCCCCAACACTCCATCCCTACCCCACCTCCCTCTCCCCAACACCATCCCTACCCCACCTCCTCTCCCCCCAACACCCATCCCTACTCCACCTCCTCCCCAACACTCCATCCCTACTCCGCCTCCTCCCCAACACCCATCCTCTCCACCTCCTCTCCCCAACACCCATCCCCACCGCCTCCCTCTCCCCAACACTCCATCCCTACTCCACCTCTCTCCCCAACACTCATCCCTACTCCACCCCTCTCCCCAACACCCATCCTACTCCACCCCCCCCAACACTCATCCTATCCGCCTCCTCTCCCAAACACCCATCCTTACTCCACCTCCTCTCCCCAACACCCACCTTACTCCACCTCCTCTCCCCCAACACCCATCCCCACCTCCCACCTCCTCCCCCCAACACTCCATCCCTACTCCACCTTTCTCTCTCCCCCAACACTCCATCCACTCCGCCCCCTCTCCCCAACATCTATCCCTACCCGCCTCCTCTCCCCAACACTCCATCCCTACTTCCACCTCCTCTCCCCAACACTCCATCCCTACTCCACCTCCTCTCCCCCCAACACTCCATCCCTACTCCACCTTCTCTCCCCCCAACACCCATCCTTACTCCACCTTCCCCAACACTCCATCCTACTCCACCTCCTCTCTCCCCCAACACTCATCCCTACTCCACCTCCTCTCCCCTCACTCCATCCCTACCCACCTCCTTCCCCAACACCCATCCCACACTCCCCCCTCCCTCTCCCCCAACACCCATCCCCACTCCACCCTCCTCTCTCCCCAAACTCCATCCTTCCTACTCCACCTCCCTCTCCCCCCAACACTCCATCCCTACTCCGCCTCCCTCTCCCCCAACACTCCATCCCTACTCCACCCCCTCCCCAACACTCCATCCCTACTCCGCCTCCTCTCCCCCAACACTCCATCCCTACTCCACCTCCCTCCCCCAACACTCCATCCCTACTCCACCTCCTCCTCCCCCAACACTCCATCCCTACTCCACCTCCTCTCCCCCAACACCCATCCCACCCCCTCCTCTCCCCCCAACATCTTCATCCCCATCTGCCTCCTCTCTCCCCAACACTCCATCCCTTACCCCACCTCCTCTCCCCAACACTCCATCCCTACTCCACCTCCTCCCCAACACTCCATCCCACTCCACCTCCTCTCCCCAACACTCCATCCCCACTCCGCCTCCTCCCCAACACTCCATCCCTCACTCCACCTCCTCTCCCCCAACACTCCATCCCTACCCGCCTCCTCTCCCCCCCCAACACTCCATCCCTTACTCCGCCTCCTCCTCTCCCCAAACACTCCATCCCTACTCCACCTCCCTCCCCCAACACTCCATCCCTCCTGCCTCCTCTCCCCCAACACTCCATCCCTACTCCGCCTCCTCCCAACACTCCATCCTACCTCTTCATCTCCCACGTCTTTTCTTTCTTTCTTTCTTCCTTCTGTCTGTCTTTGTTTATCTTTTCACTTTATCCATCTATCTCTTTCTTTCAACTCTCCTACCTCTCTCTCTCATATTAATTCAAGGTCAAGCTCCCACTTTGGTTCTCTCCTCCCTTCCTTTATCTCCTCTCTTTTTTTCTCATCTCAGATTTTCTTCATACAAAACTGAATTAAACCAGATTAAATTTCATCATTGCTACAAAGAAACGAATCAATGGAGAGAGACAGAGAGAGAGAGAGAGAGAGAGAGAGAGAGAGAGAGAGAGAGAGAGAGAGAGAGAGAGAGAGAGAGAGAGAGACGTTTCTTTTTCTTTCTTGCTTTGTGTGTGTGTGTGTGTGTGTGTGTGTGTGTGTGTGTGTGTGTGTGTGTGTGTGTGTGTGTGTGCACTCATATATGTATATTCTAAACTCTAGTGTACATAATGATTATTTGTGTGAAGGTATTCATGTAATAATATATATCTTGATAAACACAGGGAATTAGCTGCCTTATTCAAGATGTCTTAAATAAAGACGAAAGCTAAGGTGTCATGTTGTTTCTTTCCTGTGTGATTTTATCAAGATTTATCTTATCCACGTTTTATTGTGATCTATATATATATATATATATATATATATATATATATATATATATATATATATATATATATATATATATATATATATATATATATATCTTTAAATAAAATGGCAACGGTCGGTATTGTAGAGGGTAAGGTGACCCAACCTTTCTCACCTGGTTACAAAGATCTTGTAACTAGACTTAAATATAAATATAGTGTTAGACAGGCCAGGAATCCAAATACTTGTTTGTTCATTTGAGGGATAACAAGCATTGGTATTGACTGGGATACTAATATTACCTTGTAATTCAATTGATAGTAGGAACATTATAGAATCTAGTCTCATTAAACATACCGAAGCCATTCAACATGAATTTGAGTAACGGCATCTACAAACTGGACAATTTTGTAATTAAGAAGATTTGTACTCCAGGCATTTATTGGGTCACCTACCCTCTGACATGACCACTGACCGTTGCTGTGCTATTTGGAAGATTAGTAGGGTCATTACCTATATTCAACAGCCAGGACCTGGTCTCACTCTCCTCTGTATATACACACCTTGATTTGTATTACTCTCTAGTCTGTACTCACCTCGAAGAGGAATTGTTAATGAAAGCGCTTGGGAACTTCTGTGTTTTCTTTCTTTCTTTTCCGTAAGATATCAGCATATATATATATATATACATATATATGTTTATGTGTGTATGTATGTACAAAAAAGTGTATGCATGGTCTACCACTACCTTGTTCAGTGTAAGGAATTGAGGAAAATCTTTTTTTACATATTATTAACTGAAGGATGGTCCGGTGAGTGGTTGGCTGAGTACTCACTTATGTTCGCCCTTGATAATTTCCCCAAAATGTTCTACACTACTGAGGTGGGTATACACAAACACTTGTTATCTTGAAAATATGTTCTTATTCTCAAATGGGAGACAAAATACAGAGGAACAAATAAACGGTGGCTTCCACAAGTATTTAGATCAAACCTAGATTAATTCGCGCCAAATGCAGATGTCATGTTCACAAGCTGAATACATATGTGTAACATGATAATACATATACATAACATGGCATAATAAATGAGAAATAATATATAGGATTAATTACATGTTCTGTAATACTTTACTATACATAATTAATAGAGTAATATAAGAATACACAGCCAAGTACTACTTCTTCGTGTCCAGGCTATACACCCACCAATTACCACCACCATCACCACCACTACCACCACCATCACCACCCACCAATACCACCACCACTACCACCACCATCAACACCACTACCACCATCACCACCACTCCCGCCACCACTACCATCATGACCTCAACGTTACCACCACTAACACCACTGCAATAACTACCACCATCACCTTAACAAAACCAATTAATTACCAATTCATCAACTCATACGAGATCATAACCTTACCTAACCTACCACCAGTTTGCTACCACCGCCACCATATTACCACTACCAATTATTATCGCCCACCATTACTAACTCCACTACACCACTACAGTGAACCCTTTATTTAACCATTGGACTATATAGAGATGGAATCCTGTTAACACGTAAATCGAACGAAGTTGGCTACTGAT
>NW_024728427.1:0-24016 GCF_018991925.1 Homarus americanus | reverse complement strand
ATCCATCATCACTACATATAACACCATCCATCATCACTACATATAACACCATCCATCATCACTACAGATCGCAGTAGTTTCAAGATTCTGCGTGCACACAGACAAACAGACAGACTTTTATATAGATATAGGATCAACACTACATATAACACCACCCATCATCACTACATATACCATCCATCATCACTACATATAACACCACCCATCATCACTACATATATTAAACATCCATCACATACACCATCCATCATCACCCCCACCCACCTACAACACATACCCCACTCACCCACACATCTCCCCACCCACCTACAACACCTCCCCCACCCACCTACACCTCCCCCTCACCCACCTATAACACCTCCCCACTAACCTACAACATCTCCCACCCACCTACACCACCTCCCCACCCACCCAACACCTCCCCACTCACCCACAACATCTCCCCACCCACCTACAACACCTCCCCACCACCCACACCTCCTCTGCACCCACTTGCACCTGCCAGCCACCTACACCCTCCCACCCACCCACACCTCCCCACACACCCACACCTCCCCCACCACCCACAACACCCCCACCCACCCACAACCTCCCCCACCCACCCACACCTCCCCCACCCACTTACCTCTCCCCCCACCCACCCACAACACCCCTCCCCACCCAACACCTCCCCACCCACCTCCCCCCCATCCACTCTACACCTCCTCCACCAACCCACACCTCCCCACCCACCCACACCGTCCCATCCCACACCTCCCCACCCACTTACACCTCCCAGCCACCTACACTTCCCCCACCCACCTACACCTCCCCACCCACACAACACCTCCCCACCCACCCACACCTCCCCATCCACCCACCTCCCCACCCACCCACACCTCCCCACCCACCCACACCCCCCACCCACCCACACACCTCCCCCACCCACACCCCACCCACTCCCCACACCTCCCCCACCCACCCAACACCTCCCCACCCACCTGCCCTCCCCACCCCACCTATACCTCCCCCCACCCACCTGCACATCCCCACCCACCTATACCTCCCCACCTGCTTCACCCCCCACCCACTCCACATCCCCCACCCACTCCACATCTCCCCACCCACATAGCTCCAATCAACCCACACCCCCCACCCGCACCCCACCCACCCACACCCCCCACACCCACACATCCCCACACCCCATACCCTCCCCCCACCCACACATCCCACCCCACCCACACCCCCACCCCACCCACACCCCACCCACCCACACCCCCACACCCACCCACATCTCCCCCACCCACCCAGCAGCTCCCCACCCACCCACACCTCCCCACCCACCTGCACCTCCCCACCACTACATCTCCCCCCACCTGCCTACACATCTCTCCCACCCACACCCTCCACCCACCTCACCCTCCCCCACCCACCCACACATCCCCCCACCCACCACACCTCCCCCACTCACCCACACCTCCCCCCACCCACTATACCCCTCCCCACCCACCCACACCTCCCCCACCCACCCACACCTCCTGCACCCACCTGCACCTCCCCCCACTCACCCACACACCCTCCCCCACCCACACACCTCCCCACCCACCCAACACCTCCCCACCCACCCACACCCCTCCCACCCACCCACACCTCCCCACCCACCTACCCCACCCACCACCTCCCACCACCTCCACCCACCCACACCTCCCCACCCACCCATCAACATCTCCACACCCACACCCCCACCCACCTACAACACCCCCACCCACCCAACCCCCCACCCACCCACACCTCCGGCCAGCCACCCACACCGACCCCATCCACTTCACACACCTCCCCCACCCACCCACACCTCCACCACTCCACCCACAACACCTCCCCACCCACCCACACCTCCCACACCCACCACACCTCCCCCACCCACCCACACCTCCCCCCACCACTTCATACACCTCCGCCACAGCCACCACACCTCCGACCCCACCCACTTACACCTTCCCCACCCACTCACACCTCCGCCACTCACACCCACCCACACCCCACCCACACCTCCCCCCCACCCACCCACACCTCCCCCACCCACCCACACCCCCCACCCACCCACACCTCCCCCCACCCACCCCAACCCCACCCCACCCACACACCCCAACCACCCACACCTCCCCCACCCACCTCCACACCCTTCCCCACCCACCTCCCTCCCACCCACACCTCCCCCACCCACCCACACCTCCCCCACCCACCCACACATCCCCACCCACCACACACATCCCCCACCCACCCACACACCCTCCCCCCCCACCCACCCACACCCCCTTTCACCACACCTCCACACCCACCCAAACCCACCCCATCCACCACACCCCACCCACCCACACCCACCACCCACCCACAACACCCCCTCCACCCACACCCCCCACCACCCACAACACCCCCCACCCACCCACACCTCCCCCCCACCCACTTACACCTCCGCCAGCCACCCACACCAGACCCCATCCACTCTACACCTTCCCCACCCACTCACACCTCCGCCCACTCCCACACCTCCCCACCCACTCACACCTGCCAGCCACTCACACCCCCCACCCACCCACACCCCCCACCCACCCACCCCCCACCCACCCACACCCCCCCCACCCACCCACCACACCTCCCCACCCACCCACACATCCCCACCCACCCACATTCCCCACCTCACCCACACCTCCCCACCCACCCATACCCTCCCCTCCCACCCACACCTCCCCCACCCACCCACACCCCCCACCCACCCACACATCCCCACCACCCACACATCCCCACCCACCCACACCTCCCCCACCCACCCACCACCTCCCCACCCACCCACACCTCCCCCACCCACCTACACATCCCCACCCACCCACACCTCCCCCCACCCACCTCCACCCCCACCCACCCACACCTCCCACTCACTCTACACATCCCACCCAATCCCTTTGACCTTTGCTCCATTAGATATGAAAAAGGGTCTATTTATTTAAAGTATTGCTATTGACATTTATTTGTAGATCTTAATCATTCTCCCAATTCACTCAAGGTCCATGTGTTTTGAGGACATTATACCACTCCATTAGTGTTCACTGTAACTCTTCTTGCTCCACCATGACCGTCAGGTTATCTGCATTCAAGATTTGCTTCATCTTGTTGATTAGGCACTTCCTGTCTGAGGCTCCTACAACTACTCTCAAACTCTTCACATGTTTCATTCCACTCTAACGATTGCATATTCCATTATACATTGCCTCAAGAATCTCCACCTCCACTTTTTCAACTTCCACACACCCAGTACTCAGATATCTGCTTAGCACAGACATGTCGCTCAATATTTACAAACCCGAAGGCCGCTTTTCATTTGTGTATCAACTATTTGCTAGTTTATATAAACAAAAAATCATTCTCCTTCTAAATCCCAGGAGCGTTTTTTCTACACTCTACAACCTTCTAATTCTTGTAACTTTCCACCATACTGTTGTATCAATCCTGCCGTAAAACAAATTAAACAGCCTCCTGCACCACCCAGCTCCTGTTAGCCATGAACTTCCATCATCTCCAGTCAGTTTATTCTTCCTTCCGGCAACCATCTCTGGTATTTCCTTCCTTCCCATTCCCGCCTCACTGTGCATCTTGCCTATAACTTCTTTACCTCTGTAGCTTTAACACGTCTTTATAATATTCCAGTCACCCACCCAACCTCAACTATTGAGCTCACTTTCCTCCTTGTTCTTCTGATAATGTTTTCCACTATATCTTTATTGTCCTAATTCCGTCACCTGCCATACTTTCATGTAATTGTCTGTTTCACATCTCTTGCCTTATTGCCCTCGTTGATGGTCTACTTTCTTTTGATGAATGTATCTCTGTCTCAGTACCTTAAGTCCTCTCTGTCCTTTTCCAATTTCTTCTTAACTCATTCATATCCTTCGCATGGATTTTCCAGATATTAAGCAATCTCTTCCTCAGTTGCTCTGACAAATCCTTCATTGAAACTGTTTACCTGTCACTACTTCCTCTATATTCTATTAATTTCACACTTTAATTTTCTCCTATCTTTCTCCTCTGTTTCCGCCATAACCCAATACCTAATTATTCTGTTAATCAGTTGTTTCTTGATTTCACTTATCCTCAGATCAGTGGTTTATACTGGTAAACAATGTTCCTTACGACACCCTTGTAGTCCTTACTCTCACCGTTGGCTGTCCTTAACAAATGCCAGCTCAATTTTAGTCCTATCCTTAACCAACTCTATACATTGCAACTTTTAAAACCCATATTTTTTTAAAGTCGTTGTCACTGCAAAGACGTTCTCGACATCGTCTTAACTTTCACCTTGGTCACTATGGCTTTAGCCTTGACCTAACTAGAACCTGCAAAACTAACTCGATATGTGCATTAGAGTGTTCTAAATTAAGTCTTGATACACAATTTTTAGCCCAAATGTTATATTCTTCTGTCCATATGAAACATTATCAGTATTAAACAAATTATTCATTGTATGAATCAAAGAACAATCTTAAACAGTGAGAGGTTTTCAAATTATAATACAATCTTAAACCATTGTGCAGGATAAAGTTCTGCAATATACAATAGATATAAACTAGACAAATTTTACCAGCTCAGGCAAAAGTTACAGACTACAATGTTACGTGATGATGGTGTGAGAGGATAGAGGGGAGGGTGACACAAAGAAGAAAACAAGAGAATGACAGATTAATAAACAGATAAAAAATAAATCAATAAATATATGAACAACGAGACGATTTACTTACCAGTCAAGGTCACCAATTTTCAGTATCAGGATCTACCTGAAACACAAGATAAAATTATGTATTAATGATAATCAGAGAGTGTTTTGCCTGCAATCAACGCCTACCTAGGGCTAGGTAGGAGATCAACGCCTATTTTGCGGCCAGAGGGAGGAGTCGACGCCTACCTTAGTGGCCAAGGAAGGGTTGATGCCTTAGTGTAGGGGGAAGGGGTTATGCCTTAGTGGCCAGAAGGAGGAGTCAACACTTATTAGTGGCCAGGTGCTGACTATGGATAGGACTAGCATTCCTGTGGGCAGCACCTGGACAACGCTAGGAGGAGGATTACACCAAGAGCATTCCACCTCTACATGCTCTATGTGCTCATTAAACTTAGAGTATCACGTACTCATGTTGTTACGAGTGTCGAATAAGAACCAATGAATAGATTACTGGTCGGCATATGAACTTCGAATGATTTGTTGTGTAGAAACTGAAGGAGTGAATATTTAGATATTATATGTTATACTTGAAATGTAGTAACATTAGTTTCGATGTGTTAGGTAACAAAAGTAATGTTTATTGTATTAGTCTTGAATACTAATGAATGAGTGAGCGTTCGATAATATTGCGGATTCGCAACTTGAACCTCTTTGTTTATGACGTCATTTCGCCCAACTCTGCACGCTTACAGTAGTTCTCAGAGCCTGGTGGCTTTAGTATTGGGCTGGCAGTCATAAGATAAGAATTCCTCCTATTGTACATTTTAGTGGTATAACGTGTAAACCTTGCTTGACTCTTAAGAACACCAAGTATTATTTGTTTATGAGTTACGTGTTGGATAACCACGTTGTCCACGGTAGTTTGTTAATTTAAATAAGTGTTAGTCTTTACTTGTATGATTATTATTTTGTCACTCGGTTGAGTCACTTGTTTGATCAGATTTAGTTTGTCTTTGTTTTATCTTTTGTACATAACTGATATATTTATTGTTTGTTTGTTAATATATGTAAATAAGCATACTTCATGATATCAATATAGCCCTTAGTAATGAGGTGATGATTTTAGCGGGATCTATTGTTGACCTTCGATACAAAGATAAACATAATTATAGTTAACTCAACTTTAAGAATAATACAAAGAGAAGTTGAATTTGAATTCCATTGTGACAACCTAAGAGGCCAAGGTCGTAACAATGTGAAAATCTACGTCACTTTCATCCAACAAATAGAAAAGTACTGTTGTCCAGTGTTTCACGTCAGACTCACAGTGTAGGTGCCCCAGTTATTCAAAAGGTTCTCGCAGCTACTGGACTTAATATTGTTACACAAAGGAAAGAAGAATGTGGTTGAAATTGCACAAGAACTCTTGAAAGTAATGCAAGACAGGACAGTGCTGCCATCTCTGCTCCACGAAGAAGCACCAGACAAACGAAAGTGATGGAGTACAGTCATTCCGGTGCGGAGCTTATGTTAATAAATCGTTCATCCATATATTGCAACACCAAGCAACTTACAACTCCTTTGTGACTGCTACGCGTGGTTCTTGGTCAATAAGCATTTTATAGGTCGTTTTGAATGTCAACATAGAATTTTACCGCTTCTATTCTGGCCTGTGATATATATCTCCAGTTAAACTTTACGTGGCTGAATGTAAACATGTGCTTAATGTACTTACCAACACGCATCCAAGTATTTCTTCATAAAATCTAGGTCGAACCTGAAAAATTCCTATATAAATGATTTTGGTGTCATCTGTGCAGAAATGTGTCCTGAATCACATATATAAAAACTTTATCAGCTCACTTTAGGATTTTTTTACAAGGATTTAAAATAAGGACCTTTCATGGCTATGTTTTAATTTCGATCAAGTGAATTAGGGGCGATTATAAGAAACCCAATTGATAATACTTTTAATCACGTTGAAAACCACTGCAGTTTCACATGTGATTGAAATGTTAAACAAATATGCAGGATACAGAACATCAGTGCTTCACTAAATGACGCTGTAAAGAGCACGAAAATATTATTGAGCACTCAATCACGCACAGCAAAACTGTGGATACAACATTAGTGTGATAATGGACTTCATCAGCTATGAGAGACTCGGACTCTGAGGATCATTTGGTGCCATGGCAACCTAATCAATCTCTTTGCTGCAACAGAGCAAAGCAACACAGTATGCTAAAGTGCTCGTCTTTATCTCCAAATGATGCCCTGTTCTCATCCATGGCTGTATCACCAATTCGTCGAGAAGGCTATTATACAGTGCGAAGGAGTGAGACTTTGGGCTGGACTTGATTGACCTTGTGATCGAACAAGTCATGATGAGGACTTTGAAAAGCCGTGGGGCCTCAGCAGAGGTAGATGCATGACGGAAAGTGTTCGACAACAGTGGAAGTACACTAGCACACTTGGCAGTAGTTCACAATCCAATGTCATCACTGACGGGATATGAGAAAGATGAAGAAAAAATCATGGACTGATTCCAGATGCACAATCCATTTGATAGCGGAGTTCTGGCTAGTGGTTTGACAGCTACCGAAGGGGATGGTATCAACTGTGATGAAACTGAGGGTGGGCCTTGAGACAGTGAGGTATGGACAATCAACCTGTGAGTGATGCAACCATCAAGAGAAGTCAGGTGTTTCAAATCGACCCATCAGTTGTATTATATATATATATATATATATATATATATATATATATATATATATATATATATATATATATATATATATATATATATATTACGGGATTAGCATCCGGGCACAGGTCAAACGACCCACAACGCCGGGGAAATAAGAACAGAAAGAAATTGAAAATAGAGAAGAAAAAGGTCATACTGTGTTAATCTACACCACGAAGATGCCGGAAAACCAGCCTTGTATAGTGAGACAGATTGTAGTATAAGTATGGAAACACAGAAGAAGGCAGAGCATTCCACAGTTTGGCTGTGTGAGGAAAGAAGGAGGTACTATAACGGGTTATTGTCATGTGACCGACATCCACAGAAAACGGTGGCACTGCGGGCAAGACGTGTGTTATGAGCCCACGGCCTGGCCGGCGGTACACAGGATGCCAAATCCACCGAACATTGACCGTTAATATACCTGTAAAGAGAGAGAGTGAAGCAACATTACGGCGAAGAGAAAGGAAGGAGATTGTCGACTAAAGGAGGAGAGTTAATAAGAAAATGCCTTTGATTCCACCCTATCTAACAGTTGGACAGAAGAAGAGCCACCCAGATATGAGCAGTACTCCAACTTAGGACAATCCGATGTACTACATAGCACCAGAAAGGATGATATTGCTCCTACTTTGCATATGAGATGACAGCAATTCCTACCTCTCTCTTCAGGATCATTTATGAGAACGATAGACAAGTCTGAACTGGCCAGAACAATCCAAATGGACTTGACAAACCTGATCCCCAGGCTGAAGCTCAACAGTTGCAGCAGGGGACACTTGTGATTGATGGTGGCTGGCTGCTGCACTACATAAGATGGAGAAAGAATGCAACATACTCACAAGTTTAGAAACAGTACAGTTCCTTTCTGGGGAACAGACATGGTATGTACTGCAGTGTGTTTGATGGACACAGAAAGCTCTCAATGGGACCATAAACACAAATTTTGATAGCAGATACTGTTAAGGTTTACAAAGACCAAGAGGCATTTTTGTCCAATGAAAGGAACAAGAAACAGTTCATCAACCTCCTTGCAAAACACCTTCAGCTCCAGGGCCATAGCGTAATGTAAGCAGTGGAGATGTCGACACACTAATCGTGTCAACAGCATTGAAATTTGCCCGTAATGGACAGCCGTTATTGTTGTTGCAGAAGACACTGACGTATTCATCAAGATGCTTTATCACTGGAATATTTGTATGGCTGATAACTTGCTCAGGAAGGAGTGCAGACGCTCAAATGCAGGACAAATGTATAACATGAGGGAAGCTTACGGCAGGGGTGACTGTGGAGATTAGGAAACACATCTTATTCATCCATGCTTGGAGTGGTTGCGACATATGTCAGCAACATATGATCAAGGAAGACATACTAATGACAGCTGAGGGTTTTGTCAACCACCATCAGCATGCAGACAGGACAACAGTAAGTTGGTGATGTTGGAATTCGTCTTTTTATTGCTTTATGGAGGAAGTAGTAGGACACACTCACTACTCTGGGATTTTGCCAGATATATGGCAATGATGGCCAAGAGTAACAGTGTGGAACCACAGCAGTTTCACCTACCTAACGTGCAGCCCACTACCACTTCTTACGCGTCCACCTCCAGGTTGTTAGATGGCACGATCTCAGCAATGACAGCTTAGAAAGCTGAACGTGGGGCTGGAAGAAGGTTAATGGATCCCTTCAACCCATCATGGCTGATAAAGATGCAGCACCATCCAAAAACCTCAAATTTATACGGTGTAAGTGCAAGCAAACAGGAAGAAACCCATCTGGCACAAATCAGAATTCTTGTCACAAAAATGGTTTAAAATGTGTAATGGCATGTGCAGGGTGTCAAGGTGAATCCGCAACAACACTGAACCTGTCATGGTCATTGATAAAGTAACTGATGTTCTGGAGACATTAAAAGTGCATATAGACAATGTCATGCCCCTAATTCATTTGACCGAAAATAAACAAACATCGCCTTGAAAGATTCTCATTTTAAATCCAAATAAAAAAGTTTCCTCAAAGTGAATGGATGGGGATTTTAAATATGTTATTTTTGACATAATTCTACGTCCAATAACGCCACAATCATTTCTATGTGAATTTTCTCCAGGTTTGAACATTCTCCTACTAGACTATGTTTGAAGTACAGCACCTTGTTGGTGGTAAGGAGGAGTGAGGTTGTTTGGTGGTCACATAGAGGTATTGATGTATTTTACCGGCCACAGAAGAACTAATTCCATGGTCTGGATCCTCAACCTGACCAAATCTAACCTAAGATAACTTAACCTAACTTATCCTAACATAAGCTAACCTAACATAACCTAATCTAACTTAATGTATCCTTAATATAATCTAAATTGACCAAACCCGCTGCTTGAAGTAGGATTCTTTTGGGCCCAGGAATACATGTAATTTATACACTCTATTACAGCGCTCGAGGCCGTAGGTAACGAAGTCCGAAATAGGAGAATTTACGATTGGTAATAACATCGGCCTTAGTTAGGCTTGTCTGGGACTTAATGACTGACTGACTGACCACTGACTGACCACTGACTGACTGACTGACTTACCGACAGACTCACTGATTAACTGACTGACTGACTTATTTTCTAACTGCCTGATTGATTGATTGTCTGACTGATTGAATGACTGACTGAAGCTAAATGCAGCATTACCAGATGTTTTTAGTCAATTTTAATTTTTAAACATCATCCGTGCCTCTTCATTTCAGGCTGAACCATTTCACCTAGACCGCCCTCTCATTAACACATCTCACCTTGCCGCCCCTCTCATTACCACATCTCCCACTGCCGCCCCTCTCATTACCACATCTCCCCTGCTCCGCCCCTCTCATTCACCTCTCCCTTCATGCCCCTCTCATTAACACCTCTCCCCTGCCCCGCCCCTCCAATTAATACCTCTCCCTGCCCTGTCCCTCTCATTAACACCTCTCCCCTGCCCCGCCCCTCCCATTAATACCTCTCACCTGCTCTGCCCTCTCATTAACACCTCTCCCCAGCACCGCCCCTCTCATTAACACCTCCCCCTGCCCCGCCCTCTCATTAACACCTCTCCCCTGCCCGCCCCTCTCATTTCACAAGACAGCATGAGAGGTAAAAAATATCAGATGGACTACACACAAATGGACCCGCCACGTTAATGTTCAGAGCATAAAGCAATGTCTCGTGTTTGTTACGTCGCTGAGATGCAGAGGCAAATGGGCGTGTGAGTAGGTTGGTGGGCGTGTGGAGTAAGTTGGTGGTGTGAGTGAGATACGTTGGTAGGCGTGTAGTAGGTTGGTGGGCGTGTGGGTAGGTTGGTGGAGTGTGTGAGGTAGGATGGTGGGCGTGGAGTGGGTTGTTGGGTGTGTTGGTGAGTAGGTTAGTGGGCGTGTGAGTAGGTTGGTGGGTGTGTGTGAGAAGGTTGGAGGGTGTATAGTGGTATATGTTGGTGGGTGTGTGGGTTGATGGGTGTGTGGTGAGTAGGTTGGTGGGTGTGTGGAGTGAGGTTGGAGGGTGTATGATGAGTATGTTGGTGGTGTGTGAGTAGGTTGATGGGTGTGTGTGGTGGTAGGTTGGTGGTGTGTGGTAGGTTAGTGGGGTGTGGAGTGGTATGTTGGTGGGTGTGTGTGGGTTGATGGTGTGTGTTAGATGGTGGGTGTGTGAGTGGGTTGGTGGGTGTGTGGTGTGGGTTGTTGGGTGTGAGTGGGTAGGTGTGTGGTGTGTGGATGGGTTGGTGGTGTGTGAGTGAGTAGGTTGATGGGTGTTGAGTGAATAGGTTGGTGGGTGTGTGGTGGTGAGTAGGTTCGTGGGATGTGTGGTGGGTTGGTGGATGGTGGTGAGTAGGTTGGTGGGTGTGGGTGGTTGGTGGGTGTGTGGTGGTGGGTTCGTGGGTGTGTGAGTAGGTTGGTGGATGGTGTGGTGAGTAGGTTGGTGGGTGTGTGAGTAGGTTGGTGGGTGTGTGAGTAGTAGGTTGGTGGGGTGAGTAGGTTGGTGGGTGTGTGAGTTGGTTGGTGGGTGTGTGAGTGGAGCAGGTTGGTGGGTGTGTGATTGAGTAGGTTGGTGGGTGTGAGTGGGTTGTTGGGTGTGTGATTGAGTAGGTTGGTGGGTGTGAGAGTGAGTGGGATGGTGGGTGTGTGAGTGAGTAGGTTGGTGGGTGTGTGAGTGAGTGGGTTGGTGGTGTGTGATTAGTAGGTTGGTGGATGAGTGAGTAGGTGGTGGGTGAGTGATTGGATGGTGGGTGTGTGTGGTGAGTGGTTGGTGGGTGTGTGATTGAGTGGGTTGGTGGGTGTGCGAGTAGGTTGTTGGGTGTGTGATTGAGTAGGTTGGTGGGTGTGAGGTGAGTAGGTTGGTGGGTGTGTGAGTGAGTAGGTTGGTGGGTGTGTGAGTGAGTAGGTTGGTGGGTGTGTGGTGGAGGTAGGTTGGTGGGTGTGTGAGTAGGTTGGTGGGTGTGTGGGTGAGTGGGTTGGTGGGTGTGTGGTGAGTGGGTTGGTGGGTGTGTGTGGTGAGTAGGTTGGTGGGTGTGTAGTGGGTTGTTGGGTTGTGATTGAGTGGGTTGGTGGGTGTGTGTGGTGTGGTGGGTGTGTGTGGAGTAGGTTGGTGGGTGTGTGAGTGAGTAGGTTGGTGGGTGTGTGATTGAGATAGGTTGGTGGGTGTGTGAGTGAGGGTTGGTGGGTGTGAGTGAGTAGTGGGTTGTTGGGTGTGTGGTTGGAGTGGGTTGGTGGGTGTGTGGTGAGTAGGTTGGTGGGTGTGTGGTGAGTGGGTTGGTGGGTGTGTAGTGGTGGGTTGGTGGGTGTGTGAGTGGTGGGTTGGTGGGTGTGTGGAGTGGTGGGTGGTGGGTGTGTGGTGAGTGGGTTGGTGGGTGTGTGAGTGAGTAGGTTGGTGGGTGTGTGAGGTGAGTAGGTTGGTGGGTGTGTGATTGAGTAGGTTGGTGGGTGTGAGTGGTAGGTTGGTGGGTGTGATTGAGTAGGTTGGTGGGTGTGTGAGTAGGTTGGTTGGGTGTGTAATTGTGGGTTAGTGGGTTTTGAGCGAGTGGGTTGGTGGTGTGGTGAATAGGTTGGTGGGTGTGTGAGTAGTAGGTTGTTGGGTGTGTGAGTGGGTTGATTGGTGTGGAGTGGGTTGGTGGGTGTGTGAGTGAGTAGGTTGGTGGGTGTGTGGAGTGGGTTGATTGGTGTGTGAGTAGGTTGGTGGGTGTGTGATGAGTAGGTTGGTGGGCGTGTGGTGGATGGTGGTGTGGTGAGTAGGTTGGTGGGATTGGAGTGGGTTGGTGGGTTTGTGGTGAGTAGGTTGGTGGGTGTGTGAGTGTGTGGGTTGGTGGGTGTGTGGTGGTAGGTTGGTGGGAGTGAGTGGGTTGGTGGGTGTGTGGTGAATGGGTTGGTGGGTGTGTGAGTGAGTAGGCGGTGGGTGTTGAGTGAATAGCTGGTGTGTGTGGTGGTGGGTTGGTGGGTGTGTGAGTGAGTAGGTTGGTGGGTGTGTGAGTGAGTAGGTTGTTGGGTGTGTGAGTGGGTTGATTGGTGTGTGAGTAGGTTGGTGGGTGTGGGGAGTGGAGGTTGGTGGGCGTGTGAGCAGGTTGGTGGATGTGTGGTGGTGGGTTGGTGGGGAGTGAGCAGGTTGGTGGGTTTGTGAGAAGGTTGATGGGTCTGTGGTAGTGGGTTGGTGGGTGTGTGATTGGTTGTTGGTGGGTGAGTGAGTGGGATGGTGGGGGAGTGAATTGGCTGGTGGGTGTGTGGTGAGTAGGTTGGAGGGTGTGTGGGTGGTAGGTTGGTGGGTGTGTGATTGAGTAGGTTGGTGGGTGTGTGATTGAGTAGGTTGGTGGGTGTGATTAGTAGGTTGGTGGGTGGTGGGCAGGTTGGTGGGTGTGTGATTGAGTAGGTTGGTGGGTGTGTGGGTGAGTAGGTTGGTGTGAGTGAGTAGGTTGGTGGGTGTGTGAGTGAGTAGGTTGTTGGGTGTGTGAGTGAGTAGGTTGGTGGGTGTGTGAGTGAGTGGGGTTGGTGGGTGTGTGGTGGTAGATTGGTGGGTGTGTGATTGGATAGTTGGTGGGTGTGTGAGTGAGTGGGTTGGTGGGTGTGTGAGTGAGTAGGTTGTTGGTGTGTGAGTGAGTAGGTTGGTGGGGTGTATGTGGTGAGTAGGTTGGTGGGTGTGTGTGAGTAGGTTGGTGGGTGTGTGGTGGTAGGTTGGTGGGTGTGTGAGTGAATAGGTTGGTGGGTGTGTGTGTGTGAGTAGGTTCTGTTAGTTGTGTGAGTGAGTAGGTTGGTGGGTGTGTGATTGAATAGGTTGGTGGGTGTGTGATTGAGTAGGTTGGTGGGTGTGTGATTAATGGGTTGGTGGGTGTGTGATTGAGTAGGTTGTGGGTGTGTGATGCGTAGGTTGGTGGGTGAGTGAGTAGGATGGTGGGTGTGTGAGTAGGTTGGTGGGTGTGTGAGTAGGTTGGTGGGTGTGTGAGTGAGTAGGTTGGTGGGTGTGTGGTGGAGTGGGTTGGTGGGTGTGTGAGTGGGTTGATTGGTGTGTGAGTAGGTTGGTGGTGTGTGAGTGGAGTGTGTTGTGGGCGTGTGGTAGGCTGGTGGGTGTGTGAGTGTGGTAGGTTGGTGGGGTGGAAGTAGGTTGGTGGGTTTGTGGGTGGAGTAGGTTAGTGGGTGTGTGGTGTGTGGGTTGGTGGGTGTGTGAGTGAGTAGGTTGGTGGGGTGGTGGGTTGGTGGTGTGTGGTGAGTGGGTTGGTGAGTGAGTGGTGGTGTGGTGGGTGTGTGGTGAATGGCTTGTGGGTGAGTGTGAGTAGGTTGGTGGGTGTGTGTGGAGTAGGTTGGTGGGTGTGTGAGTGAGTAGGTTGTTGTGGGTGTGTGGTGAGTAGGTTGGTGGGTGTGTGATGGGTTGGTGGATGTGTGAGTGGATGGGTTGGTGGGGAGTGAGCAGGTTGGTGGGTGTGTGAGATGGTTGGTGGGTGTGTGAGTGAGTAGGCTGGTTGGTGGGTGATTGAGTAGGTTGGTGGGTGAGTGGTAGGTTGGTGGGGGGAGTGAATTGGCTGGTGGGTTTGGTGGAGTAGGTTGGAGGTGTGTGGTGGTAGGTTGGTGGGTGTGTGATTGAGTGGGTTGGTGGGTGTGTGATTGAGTAGGTTGGTGGGTGTGTGATTGGAGTAGGTTGGTGGGTGTGTGGGTGGTGGGTTGGTGGGTGTGTGATTGAATGGTTGGTGGGTGTGTGGTGTGAGTAGGTTGGTGGGTGTGTATTGGTGGGTTGGTGGGTGTGGTGGAGTGGGTTGGTGGGTGTATGGTGAGTAGGTTGGTGGGTGTGTGGGTTGGTGGGTGTGTGGTGGTGGTTGAGGTGTGTGAGTGAGTGGGTTGGTGTGTGGTGAGTAGGTTGGTGGGTGTGTGGTGGTAGGTTGGTGGGTGTGTGATTGAGTAGGTTGGTGGGTGTGTGTGTGAGTAGGTTGGTGGGTGTGTGAGTGAGTAGGTTGGTGGGTGTGTGAGTGAGTGGGTTTGTGGGTGTGTGAGTTGAGTAGGTTGGTGGGTGTGTGAGTAGGTTGGTGGGTGTGTGGGTGGGTTGTTGGGTGTATTGGTGAGTAGGTTAGTAGGTGTGTGGTGGGTTGGAGGGTGTGAGTGGTTGGTGGGTGTGTGAGTGAGTAGGTTGGTGTGTGGTGGAGTAGGTTGGTGGGTGTATGGTGGAGGTAGGTTGGTGGGTGTGTGAGTGGGTTGAAGGGGTGTGTGAGTGTGAGGTGGGTTGGTGGGTGTGTGAGTGGGTTGGTGGGTGTGTGGTGGTGGGTTGTTGGGTGGTGAGTGGGTTGGTTGGTGTGTGAGTAGGTTGGTGGGGTGTGTGAGTGAGTAGGTTGGGTGAGTGAGTGAGTGGGTTCTGGGTGTGTGAGTGTAGGTTGGTGGGGTGGTGAGTAGGTTGGTGGGTGTGTGGAGTTGGTTGGTGGGTGTGTGAGTGGTAGGTTGGTGGGTGTGTGAGTGGTAGGTTGGTGGGTGTGTGAGTGAGTAGGTTGGTGGGTGTGTGAGTGGTAGGTTGGTGGGTGTGTGGGAGGAGTAGGTTGGTGGGAGGTTGGTGGGCGTGTGAGTGAGAGTAGGTTGTGGGTGTGTGGAGTGCAGGTTGGTGGGTGTGAGTGAGTAGGTTGGTGGCGTGAGTGAGTAGGTTGGTGGCGTGTGAGGAGTAGGTTGGTGGGTGTGTGAGTGAGTAGGTTGGTGGGTGTGTGAGTGAGTGAGTAGGTTGGTGGGAGTGTGAGTGAGTAGGTTGGTCGGTGTGTGAGTGAGTAGGTTGTTGGGTAAGAAGACAGGTGGATACATCGTTAGATGAATAAGCAGATAAGGAGGTAGCTAGTGAAGATAATCGGTTGTACATACATTGTTTATGACTCTTGTTAGCGTCTTGCTAGTCTATTTATGTTAGAAGCCTGATGTAGTCTCTCGTGTTTAAGAGAATAAGAGAGAGGGGAGAGGATTCACTTTAATATTAAACGGTACGGCTATATTGTTTCGAGATAACATAACCTAATATACTGTAGTTAAAAGAAAAGGTTTTCTTTAAACTTACTTAATGAGACCAACTTAACACTGCTAGATCCTGCTTGGTAGATTATACTTTCTATTGACTCAGTGTTTTGCTTGACACGAAAGAAGTAAAGTATGAACTGGTAGTTGTTTCGTGTTGTGTATGGGTTTCAAGTTCTATTATTAGTAAAATGCGATATTGTAAAGATATGTTAACGTGTATAAGTACGGAGGTAATGTACAGTTCAAAGGCAAAAGAAGAGGTCATCCCACACCTGACCAAAATGGGTAGAGAGGTCGAGAGACCAGTCACATAATGCCCACTAATTGTGTAGTGTTTCGGTGTAATTTTTTGTTCAAACGAGATGGGAATATACACTTCTAGATATTTTCTAAGGATAAGGAACTAAGATACAACATTAATAGGCTACTACGCCAGCCACTTGCAGCGCCTAGTTTATTGTGCACCCCATACATGCCCTGGGAACTGTAGCGCAGAAGGATTACATAGTAGAGTTCACAAAGGGTCAGAATAAATCACCCCCGTGGTCAGGATATTATGGAGTTGAATGTTACAGAGTATTTAAAATAAATTCTTTGTATATTTCTATACATAAAGAGTAACTTAATAACAACTGTGTGAGTACAGGAGTGTGAGGCAGTTCTGTATGCCTGGTCGCACACTTTCTTATTCACATTTACGTGAGAATTATTCAAGCACAGTGTGTGTTTTGTCTCTATACATGGGAGCTGATATAGCTACACAGTGCAAAAAAGTGGATACAATCTTATGTCAGCTATCTTGCCACTGGAGATAAAGTGTTGTGCCATTTCACACACAGTGTGCTTGGATCTGTCCCTAAAAGGTTCTATCTTCACACAGTCGATGACGTCGTGTTCGAGTGTGTGGCCATATGTCTGGCCACAAAGTTTACACTTTGTTTTGTTGACATCTGCTTGAGAGACATACTGCCAGAGGTACTTATATCCAAACTTAGTCAAGCGGTTACAACATCTTGCAATCTAGTAATCTTGTTACTTGCTCCATATACATGTTTCACTTGATACATCTCATCATGATAAACAATAGATCGACTAGTACCTGTTTGCACTTGTCTGGTTGCGTCACTCGGTAAAGACCTGCAGTGGACAGCACGGAACAGGAGGCCAGAGAGTCTAAGGCGTCCAGGGTCGCGACCAGGGACTTTCCTAGCAGGGCTGTGACCATTTCTATTCTCGACAGGGAGAGCTGCCAGAACTCAAAGTACTCCTAACCTAGTCGTCCGCCCATCGTCGGACTTCTAGGTCAAACCGGGGAGAGAACACTAGGTCCTCCCCACGTTTTACTCTCAAAAAAACTGGCCAGTTTTCCCTGATGCCAGTGCACACACCAGTCCCGTGGGACCCAAGCCCACTTGTACACCCCCTGACTGATGATGTCATCAGGTGTCTTAAAAGAGGAGGGAGCTCCCGTCGGTGCGGGTGAGGTACCTTCTTCTGACGAAGGCCTGGGCCTTGTAGGGACTGGATAGGTTGCTGAGACCGACACCTGGTCAGACTCAGAGTAGTCAGGCAGCCCCTGTGAGGACCCGGCCCCCCTCGGCTTGGAATTGGACTCCGAGAACACTAATGGGTCCGGGGAGGGGGAGTGAGGGCGGGATCTCTGTGCCACAGGATGTTGGGTGGAGGGGGTTGAGCTACCTGGCGAGGGCTGGTGAAGGTTGAGGTCCGGAATAGGTGAAGACCACCTCTCCAAGGACACTCAGGGCTGCAGGGGCAACCCAGCTGGGGCCCTGGTGATGTCATGGGGTTTGAGGACCGCCACTTCCTCCTTGCAAGCCCGCTTTCCCTTGTGGCCGCTATTCTAGGCGACCTGGGGCGAAGGTGCCTGTTGTAGAAGAACTTAGCGGGACTACCGGAGCGGTGACAGTGGCGATTGAGGGAGGAGTGAGAATTCGACTCCCGGAAGGGCAAGGTGGGGATCTGTGGAGAGCCCGAAGCCCCAGAGCGGAGGGAGGTGGGTTCCAGTGAGGCTGACTGGGAAGCCGGAGTGGGAAACCTCTGCCTGGGGTCCTTGATAGAGTTAAGAGCACACCGTATAGAGACTCCGGTCGAACCTGTTGACGTCCACGAACGGGTCAACCTGTTGGAACCTGTCTGAACACTTCGGGGCCGAGCAGGGCACTGCCCGGGGCTGGGTAGAGGATGAAGGCGAAGAAATCTGCCAAGAAGAGAGGCCAGCGAACCGGCGTGAAAAAAAAAACACATAAAATGGAAGACGGGGAGGAGGAGGGAGGATGGTAGAGAACCCCTCCTTCCAAACACCTGCCCCGCCTTAAACCGACCGAAAAAGGCGGCAGCCACCCGTCCTAGACCACACAAGTAGGGACGAAGGCGGGACACAGACGCTTCTCCAAGCCCAAAAACCCAAGCCAGACAACGAAACCGAGTAACGACTCGGCGTGTGGGCCTGACCAGAGAAAACGCAAACAGAGGGAGAGGGAGAATGAGAAAATATGGTGGGAAACCGAAGCCTACTCGAGCAACTCAAAGAAGAGGAATGAGCATCAGCTCGGAAACCACAGCAAGTGGCTACAAGGAGCAGGTAAAGGAGACAACAGCACTCACACGAGGAAGGTCACCCATGTGGGGAAAAAAACAACCAACTAAGGGAATCCCTTGGCGTGAAGCACCACACAAGACGAAAAAAAGGGAAGGAAGGAGGCTAAAACACATAAACAGGGTAAAGCAAAACCCTGAAAGATGGCCGAAGCCAGGAGGACACCTTACAAGCCAAACACCCCGAGCCTAGAAAAACAACACTCTCCCCTCCTAAACAACTAATAAAAAAAAACATTCTGGCATACTGCTGACTAAAAAATGCTCAGATGGTGAGAAGGACAACAGACACAAACCATAATGCGAAGAAGCTGAAGTAGGAGAAGTCTGTAATGTCTACTAAGCAGCAGGACTCTTGTCATGTCATGTCTGAGGAAGAGAGACCAGTTCTGATCACTGATGATATACAACGTCAACTGATTGATAAAGGGAGGGACACAGAGCTCTTCTCATTAGAAAAAAAAGGATGGGAACAGGAGAGGATTCATTTGCGTGAGTAGATAGAAAATACTTTTATTAAGGCTACTGCTAAAGATATTCTTAGTACATAAGAACATAAGAACATAAGAAAATAAGGAGTCTGCAATAGGCCGGTTGGCCTGTGCATGGCAGCTCCTGTCGAGAGTTACTACCACTCTCTATCATCCATGAATCTATCTAGCCTCCTTTTGAAACTTTCCAGAGTTCCCGCACTTACTACAAAGTTGCTAAGCTTGTTCCACTCGTCCACCACCCTATTTGTGAACCAGTTTCTTCCTATCTCCCTCCTAAACCTAAACTTATCCAACTTGAATCCGTTGCTCCGAGTCCTATCCTGCTCGGATATTATAAGAACTTTATCTATATCCCCTTTATTGATTCCTTTCACCCACTTAAATACTTCTATCATATCTCCCCGCACTCTTCGTCTTTCTAGGGAATGCAAGTTAAGTTTCTTTAATCTATCCTGATATGGAAGGTTTCTAAGTCCCTGAATCATTTTTGTCATTCTTCGCTGCACCGACTCTTGTGAATTTATATCCATTCTATAATAGGGGCACCAGAACTGAACCGCATAATCGAGGTGCGGCCTAACTAGCGCAAGATATAGTTGCAATAAGACCTCTGCACTCTTGTTACTTACACTTCTAGATATAAAACCCAATACTCTGTTTGCCTTATTTCGAACATTAACGCACTGTTTTCTAGGCCGTAGGTCCGGCTAAGGTACCCCTTCTAGGTCTAATATATTGTCACGTCTAGTAGGTTCTGTAATTAGTTGTTTCAAAAAATTGTCCTGTACTGCGTCTAGGAAGTCTTCAGATTCATAGTCGCCTACAATGTTGTCCCAGTAGTTAGTTTTCCTCTTCTCAAGTGATTTTTCTCTTGACTCGTATCCCTGTAATATACAGGTCTGAAGAAGATATCAGTCGAGCACTGACTCTTCGTAGCTTAAGCCCGAAAGCTTATCGCTACTTGCCTGATAAAAGTAAATTTCCTTTCCTGTCTATCAGTACATCGCATCGTTGGAATTCTAAGCTCAGTGAGAAACCAGGGGTGTTGCATGCACTTCTGCAACTGTTGTACCATAAATATGAGTCTACTGTTGACCGTGAACGTTCAAGTGTTTTATCGTTTGATGAAACAAGCGTCATTGAAGGTGATGTCATTACTACTGTCAACTCACCTCACACCTGCAGACAAAGGCAGTACCTGTGATCACCTGCCCTAACTACCACTCTCCCCTATAATCTGGCGTCAGTTGCGGTAATACTCATCAGGTAAGGTCATAACTCTTGTCACCTCAGGTCTACATTATTAACATGATGGACACAACAGTGAAGAAAGGATATCCTGTAGATAATTGTATAAATTGCATTAATTTTCTTTTAACCTTCCCTTCTATATATCACCCACTGCACTCATAGGTGTTTAGTTAAAGTTATATGCAAGATTAGATGCTCTATTAGTATTATTTTATATGTGAGATACTGAGATATCAAAGTATAGTATGTAGAACCATAAAATATTCTTTTTATAAGGGGTGAGAGGTAGGTGAGGGGGCGCTGGAGTCTACTCGCTGACGTCAGCAAAGCTCCACCCACCTGCGCGCGGGTTGACCTAACCTAACTAACCTAAGCTAACTTAACCTAACCTCTTCAACAGCCCTTGGGTGGCCCTTGGGCCAACCATCCTCATGCACAAGGGGTAACCATTTGCTGTATTGTTACGCAATTAAATATGTTAAAAGTATATACTGCAGTTATATGATATAAAAGACAAAGAATATCGAAATATATATATTTATGTTCAGGGTTTATTTAGCTATTTATTATTTGCACTTATTACTGATATTTGTTTTCCTCTCTTCTGTATTCTTTTTTTTTACAGGGATTAGCCCATCCGGGCACAGGTCAATGACCCACATAAGGGCCTGGGGGGGCGAAGATGGATAGATAGATATAATAATAATACTAATAATCCATATATATATATATATATATATATATATATATATATATATATATATATATATATACAATCAACACCTCAACCCGCCAGGATTCGAACCCACGGCCCACGAGCCCATGACTGTGACCAGGGAACGCTACCTCTGGACCACCAGGATACTAAAAGCAGTTCTAGACTTTGTTATATTTCACACAAAGCCTGTTCAACGAGCTTATGGCGCCGTGAACCTCTAATGGGGACTACCCGTATCACGTAGGTGGTCAGAGTAACGTTTTACCAAATCTGGCTTCAAAACACGAGGATCCATATATATTTCATTAGCCCAATAAAGCATGCGGACCTCTACATACAATCAACACCTCAACCCGCCAGGATTCGAACCCACGGCCCACGAGTCCATGACTGTGACCGGGGAACGCTACCTCTGGACCACCAGGATACTAAAAGCAGTCCTAGACTTTGTTATATTTCACACAACGCCTGTTCAGCGAGCTTATGGCACCGTGAAGGTATTCATTTATATGTATATTTATGATCTATAGGTTCGTTTATGGCCAATCAAAAGTTTACAAAAATGAGATATAAATAGAAGTTATCACTAATGACCAATTATCCCTATTTAGTGGAATATACGGAATATATTAGGTGGTGTTCCTTTTTTTTCGTATTATTTAAGTCATTTATTTGTTGACATTAGCTTAGAATAAGAAAATATTATCAAAAAGAACATTAAAAAACTAATAAGTGACTTCGTAACATATAATTAAGTCCAGATGATAATACAAATAAGAACGTGCTGGTCAAGCACGGAAAGAGTTGTACGGAGGTCTAGCTAGCCCTCCGTCGGAGCTTGACCAGCACAAATATATATATATATATATATATATATATATATATATATATATATATATATATATATATATATATATATATATAATCAACGACCTCACCAGCAAGGAATCGAACCCTTGACCTACTGGGTGTGACTAGGGAACGCTTACCGGCTAGGCCACAAGGACACTAAAAGCAGTTCTAGACTCTGTTATATTTCACACAAAGCTTGTTCATCGAGCTGATGGCGCCGTGAACCTCATTGGGAAACTGCCCGTGCCTCTTATGTGGTGTCAGTAGCATTTTACCGAATCCAGCTGGTATGAAACGCGAGGTCTAGAACTGCTTTTAGTGTCCTTGTGGCCTAGCCGGTAAGCGTTCCCTAGTCACACCCAGTAGGTCGAGGGTTCTAATCCTGGCTGGTGAGGTCGTTGATTATATGTTCAAAGTCCGCGTGTTATATGGACTAAAAATGAAGTATATATATATATATATATATATATATATATATATATATATATATATATATATATATATATATATATATATATATATATATATATATCTTGATAAAATCACACGGGAAAAGGGAAACAACGGAGCACCTTAGCTTTCGTCTTTATTTAAGACATCTTCAGAGGCAACTGAATTACAAGGAATGAGAGAGGCTTATGCACACAGGTTGACCTTACTAAACATGAGGTCAGGTCAAGAAACATGACATCCACAAATCCACACACCAACATCAACACACACATAGAGGAGCTTAAGAGAAGGGGGCGACGTGACTAGTCAGGTAAGGTCAAAAATAAGGGACCCACTAAATAACTATCCTACATCTAGATCCAAGGTTTTCAAAGCATTTTTAACCTTGGGCCACTTGAATAAAGTTATGCCTAGATCAATCCTAGGTGGCAGCTCGTGTGGGTACGGAAGCTTTAAGGCAGTATACGTACCAAGACGTCAGTGTTTTGTGAAAACAAGAAAACAAAAAACAGTGAAGTGATATATAATCCGAGTGTTAAAACTGTATCCCGTATCGAGACGATAATTAGTGAGTGCTCCTCATCTCTGTCACCCACAAGAGGTGCAGAATTATTATTATATCATACAGCCTGTTTGGTGAAAATACTGTTAGTAACAAGTAAGGAAGCCCCAAGTCAGCATAGTATTGTCTACAGTGTTGCAGATGGTTTCATAAACTTTACTAACAAGTGACATTTCACAAGAAGCTGGACGGTTGTGTGGTTTCGCGAGCGTTGATTGCAGTATATCCGGTGTCATCAGACATTTCTCGATATATACGAGACTGAAGAAGTTTGGCACATGGCAGTAGCGACAGCGACTTAGCAGAAGTAAGAAGAACCTTTCCCACATCTCAGCAGTATCAGGTCATACAGTGGAGGTAATCCCCTATCATGAAGTGGACTCACCCCCCGTCGTGTTGCAGCACGTCATTCTCGTTGCCAGGGAAACCAGCAGGAGGCGCGCGCATTCAAGGACGAGTGAAGAGGCCCCGTCTCCTCTACCACTACAGATACCAGCTGGACGGATCGCGTTTTCTATACAGACGCAGTAACCCCTGTATTAGGTATTTCAAAAGTATACATAGTTCATACACACATTAACACGTTCGAGACATAACTTCACAACGATAGGCTCATCGGATACATAGCACGATGATATTTGGAAACTTGTTCATTCATCCACTACTCTATTTCCCAAAACCAGTAAGCTTACCTATTTCACGCCTAAATCTAGCTTCTGTTTTAATTTAAACCATTGTTACGAGTTCGCTCCGGTTGGATAATCGGAGCAATCTTTGTAATACCATCCCTTGCGAGCTTAGCCCTTGCCTTCCACTTATACACCTCTACTTGTATCGCCTCGTTTCACGTCTCTCAAGGGAGTGCAAATTAAGATGCTTAACCGCATCATGCCCTTAGCCGCCTGGATATTGGCCCCGTCATTCTCCTCTGAATTCTTTCCTTTCCATGATTCTGCATCCATTCTGTAATACGGTGACCAGAACCGAACTGCGAATCCAGGTGTGGTCTCACAAGAAAAGACAGTTTTAGGATGACCTCGCTAGTCTTGTAATCTAACACCTTTGTATGAACCCAAGTACTTTTATTAGCCTTTAGAGCAAAAAACACATTGTTTACTTGGCTTAAGGTTCCTACTTATCATTACTTCCTAAATCTCGCAGTCGGAT
>NW_024728426.1:0-8478 GCF_018991925.1 Homarus americanus | reverse complement strand
GCCCATAGCATTTTCAGTATTATCGCAACTTGAACAATGAAATGGAGAATAAATATCCAACAGCAAAGCATAAGTTGGGGAGTTGTGCTGACTGGTTGCTCTGTTTTCCTATTGGCTTTAATTTGATGACGTTACCTCTTATTCCACTAATCACAGTTAAGTAAGAGATTACTGAAAGAATGTAATATGTACGACACCATTATCCATTTTTTGGGGGCGTCGCCTCCCCTAGGAGGACCTATTGTGAGCCACAGGCCTTGGCAGGGTCCCTGGGAGCAGTGGCGCCCTCCTAGTGGCAGTGGGTGTCTTTCCAGAGCTGACAGGATCTCTGCCAGGGGCAGCGGCGCCCCAGGAACCTTCCACATGCAGCTTTACCCCCAAGAACTTCATATTTTTGTCGTGCATTTTGCATTAGTCAGTAATCCCACTTACTTAGCGTGATTGGTGGAGTATCGTCGACGTCATAAACAGCCAATGGGCTGGGCACAATCAATCGCTGTTGGATCTCATTCCTATTTAAACTCTGGGAGATATGATGTTAAATAAAATACTCACTGCCCATAGCATTTTCAGTATTATCGCAACCTGAACAATGAAAAGGAGAATAAATATCCAACAGCAAAGCATAAGTTGGGGTGTTGTGCTGACTGGTTGCTCTGTTTTCCTATTGGCTGTAATTTGATGACGTTACCTCTTATTCCACCAATCACAGTTAAGTAAGAGATTACTGAAAGAATGCAATATTTATGACACCAGTATCCATTTTTTTGGGGCGCCGCCTCCCCTAGGAGGACCTATTGTGAGCCACAGGCGTTGGCAGGGTCCCTGGGAGCAGTGGCGCCCTCCTAGTGGCAGTGGGTGTCTTTTCAGGGGCGGCAGGATCTCTGCCAGGGGCGACGGCGCCCCCAGGGGCCCTTCCACATGCAGCTTTACCCCAAGAGCTTCATATTTTTGTCGTACATTTTGCATTCGTCCAGTAATCCCTTACTTAAACGTGATTGGTGGAGTAAGATGTGACGTCAAAAAATTACAGCCAATAGGAGAACAGAGCAATCAGTCAGCACAACACCCCAACTTATGCTTTGCTGTTGGATATTTATTCTCGTTTCATTATTTTAAACTCTGGGAGATATGATGTTAAATAAAATACACACTGCCCATAGCATTTTCAGTATTATCGCAACCTGAACAATGAAAAGGAGAATAAATATCCAACAGCAAAGCATAAGTTGGGGTGTTGTGCTGACTGGTTAACTGTAATTGACTTATTCACCAATCACGGATAAAACAAGTTACTGAAAGAATCTGTATTCCCAAACACAGTAACCCATTTTTTTTGGGGCCTTACGCCTTCCTAGGGGACCTGTTGGCAGGCCACAGGCGTTGGCAAGTCCCTGGGGCAGTGGCACCCTCCTAGTGGCAGTGGGTGTCTTTCCAGGGCGGCAGGATCTGCTGGGGCGACGCCCCAGGGCCCTTCCACATACAGCTTACCCCAAGAACTTCATATTTTTTTATGCATTACACATTTGCATTAGGTCAGTAATCCCTTACTTAAGCGTGATTGTGGTGCGGGTAGATGTGACGTCATAAAATTACAGCCAATAGGAGAACAGAGCAATCAGTCAGCACAACACCCCAACTTATGCTTTGCTGTTGGATGTTTATTCTCGTTTCGCTATTTTAAACTCTGGGAGATATGATGTTAAATAAAATACACACTGCCCATAGCATTTTCAGTATTATCGCAACTTGAACAATGAAATGGAGAATAAATATCCAACAGCAAAGCATAAGTTGGGGAGTTGTGCTGACTGGTTGCTCTGTTTTCCTATTGGCTTTAATTTAATGACGTTACCTCTTATTCCACTAATCACAGTTAAGTAAGAGATTACTGAAAGAATGCAATATGTACGACACCATTATCCATTTTTTGGGGGCGTCGCCTCCCCTAGGAGGACCTATTGTGAGCCACAGGCCTTGGCAGGGTCCCTGGGAGCAGTGGCGCCCTCCTAGTGGCAGTGGGTGTCTTTCCAGGGGCGGCAGGGTCTCTGCCAGGGGCGACGGCGCCCCCAGGGGCCCTTCCACATGCAGCTTTACCCCAAGAACTTCATATTTTTGTCGTACATTTTGCATTCGTCCAGTAATCCCTTACTTAAGCGTGATTGGTGGAGTAAGATGTGACGTCATAAAATTACAGCCAATAGGAGAACAGAGCAATCAGTCAGCACAACACCCCAACTTATGCTTTGCTGTTGGATATTTATTCTCGTTTCACTATTTTAAACTCTGGGAGATATGATGTAAAATAAAATACACACTGCCCATAGCATTTTCAGTATTATCGCAACCTGAACAATGAAAAGGAGAAGTGTATCAACAGCCTTTATAGATGAAGATGATGTGTTTCATCTGTTTTCTAGCTGTAATTAATGTGCAATCCTGAATATGAGGGTACTGAAAAATCTGTATTTCATTTACCAGTATCCATTTTTTGGGGGCGCCGCCTCCCCTAGGAGGACCTATTGTGAGCCACAGGCGTTGGCAGGGTCCCTGGGAGCAGTGGCGCCCTCTTAGTGGCAGTGGGTGTCTTTCCAGGGGCGGCAGGATCTCTGCCAGGGGCGACGGCGCCCCCAGGGGCCCTTCCACATGCAGCTTTACCCCAAGAACTTCATATTTTTGTCGTACATTTTGCATTCGTCCAGTATCCCTTACTTAAACGTGATTGGTGGAGTAAGATGTGACGTCATAAAATTACAGCCAATAGGAGAACAGAGCAATCAGTCAGCACAACACCCCAACTTATGCTTTGCTGTTGGATATTTATTCTCGTTTCACTGTTTTAAACTCTTGGAGATATGATGTTAAATAAAATACACACTGCCCATAGCATTTTCAGTATTATCGCAACCTGAACAATGAAAAGGAGAATAAATATCCAACAGCAAAGCATAAGTTGGGGTGTTGTGCTGACTGGTTGCTCTGTTTTCCTGGCCAAGCAGCAATTGATGGCGTTACCTCTTATTCCATAATCTGAATATCAAGATTACTGAAGAATGTGTTCATTTACCAGTATCCATTTTTTGGGCGCCCGCCTCCCTAGGAGGGACCTATTGTGAGCCTACAGGCGTTGGCAGGGTCCCTGGGAGCAGTGGCGCCCTCCTAGTGGCAGTGGGTGTCTTTCCAGGGGCGGCAGGATCTCTGCCAGGGGCGACAGCGCCCCCAGGGGCCCTTCCACATGCAGCTTTAACCCAAGAGCTTCATATTTTTGTCAAACATTTTGCATTCGTCCAGTAATCCCTTACTTAAACGTGATTGGTGGAGTAAGATGTGACGTCATAAAATTACAGCCAATAGGAGAACAGAGCAATCAGTCAGCACAACACCCCAACTTATGCTTTGCTGTTGGATATTTATTCTCGTTTTACTATTTTAAACTCTGGGAGATATGATGTTAAATAAAATACACACTGCCCACAGCATTTTCAGTATTATCGCAACCTGAACAATGAAAAGGAGAATAAATATCCAACAGCAAAGCATAAGTTGGGGTGTTGTGCTGACTGGTTGCTCTGTTTTCCTATTGGCTGTAATTTGATGACGTTACCTCCTATTCCACCAATCACAGTTAAGTAAGAGATTACTGAAAGAATGCAATACTTACGACACCAGTATCCATTTTTTGGGGCGCCTCCCTAGGAGGACCTATTGTGAGCCACAGGCGTTGGTAGGGTCCCTGGGAGCAGTGGCGCCCTCCTAGTAACGATGGGTGTGCTTCCAGGGGCAGCAGGATCTCTGCCAGGAGGCAGCTAACGCCCCCAGCCCTTCCACATAGCTTTACCCCAGAACTTCTATATTTTGCAATGTTACATTTGCATTAGTCCAGTAATCCCTTATAGCGTGATTGGTGGGTAGAATGTGACGTCATAAAATTACAGCCAATAGGAGAACAGAGCAATCAGTCAGCACAACACCCCAACTTATGCTTTGCTGTTGGATATTTATTCTCGTTTCACTATTTTAAACTCTGGGAGATATAATGTTAAATAAAATACACACTGCCCATAGCATTTTCAGTATTATCGCAACTTGAACAATGAAAAGGAGAATAAATATCCAACAGCAAAGCAGAATGTTAACTGACTTCAATTTTTCAACAAGAATTACTGAAAACACCAATCCATTTTTTGAAGTATATACTCCCTAGGAGACCTATTGTGTGAGCCACAGGCGTTGGCAGGGTCCTAGAATTTGAGTGGCGCCCTCCTAGTGGCAGTGGGTGTCTTTCCAGGGGCGGCAGGGTCTCTGCCAGGGGCGACGGCGCCCCCAGGGGCCCTGCCACATGCAGCTTTACCCCAAGAACTTCATATTTTTGTCGTACATTTTGCATTCGTCCAGTAATCCCTTACTTAAACGTGATTGGTGGGTAAAGATCTTGACGTCATGAAATTACAACCAATAAGGAGAACAAGAGCAATCAGTCAGCACAACTTTGCTTATGCTTTGCTTGTTGGATATTTATTCTCGTTCACTATTTTAAGCTGTGGGAATATGATGTTAAATAAAATACACACTGCCCATAGCATTTTCAGTATTATCGCCTGAACAATGAAAAGGAGAATAAATATCCAACAGCAAAGCATAAGTTGGGGTGTTGTGCTGACTGGTTGCTCTGTTTTTCTATTGGCTGTAATTTGATGACGTTACCTCTTATTCCACCAATCACAGTTAAGTAAGAGATTACTGAAAGAATGCAATATTTACGACACCAGTATCCATTTTTTTGGGGCGCCGCCTCCCCTAGGAGGACCTATTGTGAGCCACAGGCGTTGGCAGGGTCCCTGGGAGCAGTGGCGCCCTCCTAGTGGCAGTGGGTGTCTTTCCAGGGGCGGCAGGATCTCTGCCAGGGGCGACGGCGCCCCCAGGGGCCCTTCCACATGCAGCTTTACCCCAAGAACTTCATATTTTTGTCGTACATTTTGCATTCGTCCAGTAATCCCTTACTTAAACGTGATTGGTGGAGTAAGATGTGACGTCATAAAATTACAGCCAATAGGAGAACAGAGCAATCAGTCAGCACAACACCCCAACTTATGCTTTGCTGTTGGATATTTATTCTCGTTTCACTATTTTAAACTCTGGGAGATATGATGTTAAATAAAATACACACTGCCCATAGCATTTTCAGTATTATCGCAACCTGAACAATGAAAAGGAGAATAAATATCCAACAGCAAAGCATAAGTTGGGGTGTTGTGCTGACTGGTTGCTCTGTTTTCCTATTGGCTGTAATTTGATGACGTTACCTCTTATTCCACCAATCACAGTTAAGTAAGAGATTACTGAAAGAATGCAATATTTACGACACCAGTATCCATTTTTTTGGGGCGCCGCCTCCCCTAGGAGGACCTATTGTGAGCCACAGGCGTTGGCAGGGTCCCTGGGAGCAGTGGCGCCCTCCTAGTGGCAGTGGGTGTCTTTCCAGGGGCGGCAGGATCTCTGCCAGGGGCGACGGCGCCCCCAGGGGCCCTTCCACATGCAGCTTTACCCCAAGAACTTCATATTTTTGTCGTACATTTTGCATTCGTCCAGTAATCCCTTACTTAAACGTGATTGGTGGAGTAAGATGTGACGTCATAAAATTACAGCCAATAGGAGAACAGAGCAATCAGTCAGCACAACACCCCAACTTATGCTTTGCTGTTGGATATTTATTCTCGTTTCACTATTTTAAACTCTGGGAGATATGATGTTAAATAAAATACACACTGCCCATAGCATTTTCAGTATTATCGCAACCTGAACAATGAAAAGGAGAATAAATATCCAACAGCAAAGCATAAGTTGGGGTGTTGTGCTGACTGGTTGCTCTGTTTTCCTATTGGCTGTAATTTGATGACGTTACCTCTTATTCCACCAATCACAGTTAAGTAAGAGATTACTGAAAGAATGCAATATTTACGACACCAGTATCCATTTTTTTGGGGCGCCGCCTCCCCTAGGAGGACCTATTGTGAGCCACAGGCGTTGGCAGGGTCCCTGGGAGCAGTGGCGCCCTCCTAGTGGCAGTGGGTGTCTTTCCAGGGGCGGCAGGATCTCTGCCAGGGGCGACGGCGCCCCCAGGGGCCCTTCCACATGCAGCTTTACCCCAAGAACTTCATATTTTTGTCGTACATTTTGCATTCGTCCAGTAATCCCTTACTTAAACGTGATTGGTGGAGTAAGATGTGACGTCATAAAATTACAGCCAATAGGAGAACAGAGCAATCAGTCAGCACAACACCCCAACTTATGCTTTGCTGTTGGATATTTATTCTCGTTTCACTATTTTAAACTCTGGGAGATATGATGTTAAATAAAATACACACTGCCCATAGCATTTTCAGTATTATCGCAACCTGAACAATGAAAAGGAGAATAAATATCCAACAGCAAAGCATAAGTTGGGGTGTTGTGCTGACTGGTTGCTCTGTTTTCCTATTGGCTGTAATTTGATGACGTTACCTCTTATTCCACCAATCACAGTTAAGTAAGAGATTACTGAAAGAATGCAATATTTACGACACCAGTATCCATTTTTTGGGGCGCCGCCTCCCCTAGGAGGACCTATTGTGAGCCACAGGCGTTGGCAGGGTCCCTGGGAGCAGTGGCGCCCTCCTAGTGGCAGTGGGTGTCTTTCCAGGGGCGGCAGGATCTCTGCCAGGGGCGACGGCGCCCCCAGGGGCCCTTCCACATGCAGCTTTACCCCAAGAACTTCATATTTTTGTCGTACATTTTGCATTCGTCCAGTAATCCCTTACTTAAACGTGATTGGTGGAGTAAGATGTGACGTCATAAAATTACAGCCAATAGGAGAACAGAGCAATCAGTCAGCACAACACCCCAACTTATGCTTTGCTGTTGGATATTTATTCTCGTTTCACTATTTTAAACTCTGGGAGATATGATGTTAAATAAAATACACACTGCCCATAGCATTTTCAGTATTATCGCAACCTGAACAATGAAAAGGAGAATTAATATCCAACAGCAAAGCATAAGTTGGGGTGTTGTGCTGACTGGTTGCTCTGTTTTCCTATTGGCTGTAATTTGATGACGTTACCTCTTATTCCACCAATCACAGTTAAGTAAGAGATTACTGAAAGAATGCAATATTTACGACACCAGTATCCACATTTTTTTTTTGGGGCGCACGCCTCCCCCTAGGAGGACCTATTGTGAGCCACAGTTGGCAGAGATCCCTGGGGCAGTGGCGCCCTCCTGTGGCAGTGGGTGTGTCTTCCAGGGGCGGCAGGATCTCTGCCAGGGGCGACGGCGCCCCCAGGGGCCCTTCCACATGCAGCTTTACCCCAAGAACTTCATATTTTTGTCGTGCATTTTGCATTCGTCCAGTATTCCCTTACTTAAACGTGATTGGTGGAGTAAGATGTGACGTCATAAAATTACAGCCAATAGGAGAACAGAGCAATCAGTCAGCACAACACCCCAACTTATGCTTTGCTGTTGGATATTTATTCTCGTTTCACTATTTTAAACTCTGGGAGATATGATGTTAAATAAAATACACTGCCCACTTAGCATTTTCAGTATTATGTAGCCTGAACAATGAAAAGAATATCCAACAGCAAGCATAAGTTGGGGTGTTGTGCTGACTGGTTTATATTCCTAATAGCTGCAATTGTGTTACCTCTTCCATAATCTGAATAAATAAGTTACTGAAAAGAATGCATTATTTACCAGTATCCATTTTTTTTTTTTTTTGGTGCCATACTCCCTAGGAGGACCTATTGTGAGCCACAGGCGTTGGCAGGGTCCCTGGGAGCAGTGGCGCCCTCCTAGTGGCAGTGGGTGTCTTTCCAGGGGCGGCAGGATCTCTGCCAGGGGCGACGGCGCCCCCAGGAGCCCTTCCACATGCAGCTTTACCCCAAGAATTTCATATTTTTTTCGTACATTTTGCATTCGTCCAGTAATCCCTTACTTAAACGTGATTGGTGGAGTAAGATGTGACGTCATAAAATTACAGCCAATAGGAGAACAGAGCAATCAGTAAGCACAACACCCCAACTTATGCTTTGCTGTTGGATATTTATTCTCGTTTCACTATTTTAAACTCTGGGAGATATGATGTTAAATAAAATACACACTGCCCATAGCATTTTCAGTATTATCGCAACCTGAACAATGAAAAGGAGAAAAAATATCCAACAGCAAAGCATAAGTTAGGGTGTTTTGCTGACTGGTTGCTCTGTTTTCCTATTGGTTGTAATTTGGTAACGTTACCTCTTATTCCACCAATCACAGTTAAGTAAGAAATTACTGAAAGAATGCAATATTTACGACACCAGTATCCATTTTTTTGGGGCGCCGCCTCCCCTAGGAGGACCTATTGTGAGCCACAGGCGTTGGCAGGGTCCCTGGGAGCAGTGGCGCCCTCCTAGTGGCAGTGGGTGCCTTTCCAGGGGCGGCAGGATCTCTGCCAGG
>NW_024728425.1:0-10050 GCF_018991925.1 Homarus americanus | reverse complement strand
ATTCCCATTTTGTCTCCTAAATATAATTCTCATATGAGTTAGTTGTATTTACTGTACTTGTACTGTATGTAGTAGGTAGTAAGTACTATGAAAGTCTCTGGCTGAATCATTTTAGGAAAGACTTCAAGTGTGTTTGGAATTCAGATATATATTTTAATTTCTAGTACAGCTAATCCTCATAACTCGGCACAGATATGGTCTCGGAATGTATTATAGTATAACTCAGGAAATGCCGAGATATATAAAATTATCTGAGAAAATCTCAGCATAACTGGCCACCTGCATCACCTACCATGCCTCTGTGTCACCTACCATGCCTGTGTCACCTACTATGATGCTTCGTTTTTTGCTTGCAGTACAGTAAAGCCTTGAATAACAACGGTGATGTTTCCTCCAATATTTTGGTGTAAGGTGAATCATCGTATCGTCAATCATATGCAAACTATATTCTTTAAATAATGCTTCTGAATGCATCTTATACAATATAAATGAATAATAATATGGTTACAAGAGGAGATGGGACACCATTGTTTTTGTTAGTGTTTAAACCCGGGAGTCCAGGACTATAGTTCTTCATAAGAAAATTAAGAAAATAAGACCCTGGATGTAGCTGCAGTAAAATTAATGTAAAAAAATTAATATATATGTTTTAAGTAATGTTATTTAATGCCAATAAATGGAACAATAGAAGTAGCTAACCACTAATGGCCCTCCAAAAAAATGCGAGATGGATTGGGATCATCAACATGCGTGCGTTCATTTAAGGATACCGTGTCATTTATCTTTTTACGAATATGTACGCTAAGAGGATAAGAGATGGCATTGTTGTTGTAATTTACACCCATAATGTCAGTTATCCACCTGAAACTAGAAGAAAATATAAGACCCTGGTAGCTGCTGTAGTAAAATTAACGTAAAAAAAAGCCCGGCAGTCTCCATGCACAAGGTGGTTTTTTTTTTTTTTTTTTTAATAAAAAGGGATTTAGTTATCATTTATATGAAAGTGTAATTTTTTTTTAAGTGATTGAGTACCGTATATCTCGGCTTATAAGACGAAATTTGAACATTAAAAAAATCTGCCCAAAGTTAGGGGGTCGTCTTAAGCAACAAATATAAAATTCTTACATCTTAAATATTGTGTCAAGAGTGGTGATGGAAACATCGTAAGCCACTCACAAAGTCCTACCAGTAATTATTTTATACTGAAACTTACGTTTGGCAAGCTGGATTCAAATTAAGATTACCGGTATATTAAAATAATAAAAATGTATTATAAACCTGTCTAACATACCCTGTAATAAACACAGCTGCTATCATCACACACCCCTTCCCCCCCCCCCATTTGCCAGTGAGGAGACAAGAAAGGAAAAGTGACCGCGAGATTGGGCTATTTTTAGCCGTTGAGGTGATCAGTAATGCATACCGGGTATCGGTATATTTACTCATAATAATATTTATCTCCTACAAATAATTGATTTAAAATTTATTTTTTTACAAAGAATATTCAGTAAATGAGTGCGTTAATTCTTGAAACTATCGACAGTTAATTACAGACGCTTAAGTGACGTCACTAGTGTTTACACTACACCAGCCGGTAACATTTGATGCCATTACTTGAAATGAATTGGCCTTATTTTAAGTAACTAACTATAAATAAATACAAAAATTAAAAAAAAAGATCAAAAGTGAGAAATAATATACTGTATGTATGTTGTGTTGTCAAAGTAAGAGGAACAATTGAAACTGCAATTGTGTGTAAATGAGGCAGAAAGTATGTATGTATGTATGTATGTATGTATGTATGTATGTATGTATGTATGTACATATGTATGTATATATATATATATGTATGTATGTATGTATGTATGTATGTATGTATGTATGTACAGTATGTATGTAAGTATGTATGTATGTATGTATGTATGTGTGTATATATATATATATATATATATATATATATATATATATATATATATATATATAACAAAGAAGTCTGTCTGTCTGATTGTTCACTTTTCTCTGAGATCAAACCCGGGTCCGCTTGCTAGCGAGGCGAGCATGCTTACCATTGCATCCCAGGTCGCCAATAAGAGCTACACCATTTGACACAGATCCAGCGACTGGTGCGGCAAAAGTAGGTACGAAAGTCTCATCCAATGACTTTTATTCATACAGATTCATGATTAGAGAAGACAGTTTCAACCAGATACTAAGATCAAGGAACCTCTTCCACCAGTTTGTAGTGGACATGTATGCCAAAATTGAAACAGAAAGACTCACCTTCATACGACTAAACCAAAAGAAGCTCAGGGTTGATGACTACATTCATCTGAGAGATGCAGTAGTAAGGGATGGACATGTGGGCAATGTTGGACAGCTGGTGATTCTCCCGTCTTCCTTCACTGGAGGTCCGCGATGCATGCAGGAAAAGACTCAGGATGCTATGACCTATGTCAGAAACCATGGACGACCAGATCTCTTCATTACTTTTACATGCAACCCTGTATGGACTGACATAACAGAAGCTCTAATGGAAGGCCAGAAAGGACAAGATCGGTATGACATTATAGCGAGAGTATTTCGTCAGAAAGTGATTAAACTCATGGACTTGGTTACAAAAGCATCAATCTTTGGCCCTACACGGTGCTACATGTACTCCATTGAGTGGCAGAAACGAGGTCTACCACATGCCCATGTCTTGATCTGGCTGAAAGAGAAACTTCGACCGAACATGATTGACAACTGCATACGAGCAGAGTTTCCTGATCCAGAAGAAGATCCAGTTCTCAATGAGATCATCAAGAAGCAAATGATTCATGGGCCATGTGGACCATTCAACAGAGGCTCTCCCTGCATGAAAGATGGACGTTGCACCAAAATCTTCCCAAAAAACCTGATAAAGGATACTCAGAGTGGAGAAGATGGCTGTCCTCAGTACAAGAGAAGAGGGCCAGGCGATGGAGGTTTTACAGCAGTGTTGCGACCTGGAACAGACAGTGAAATAACAGTAGACAACAAATGGGTGGTCCCCTACAATCCTCTTTCGAGTAAAGCATTCAATGCGCACATTAATGTGGAGTTCTGCAATTCAGTCAAGTCCATCAAGTATGTCTGCAAATACGTCAACAAAGGCTCTGACCAAGCGATCTTTGCAGTGGAAAAGGATGGAAATCATGATGAGGTGACACAGTTTCAGCAGGGCCGTTATAAATGCAGCAATGAAGCCCTATGGAGAATTTTTAGTTTTCCCATACACGAACGATGTCCAACAGTAGTTCATCTGGTTGTTCACCTGGAAAATGGACAAAGAGTATACTTCACAGAAGAGTCCCTCCAAAATCAAATGGCAAATCCTGCTGATACGACCCTCACTGCATTCTTCAAGCTTTCACAGGAAGATGAGTTTGCTCAAATACTCCTGTATGTTGACGTACCCAAGTTCTACATATGGAAGGCTTCAATGAAAAAGTTCCAGAGAAGAGCTCAAGGATCCGATGTTGAAGGATATCCAGGGATAAAGTCAGGCAGTGCTTTGGGACGTGTTTACAAGGTTCACCCCAACAACTTTGAGTGCTATTGATTGAGACTAATTTTGCACCACATCCGTGGCCCAACATCATATGCAGCACTCAAGACAGTGAATGGACAAGTCTGCAGAACCTATCAGGAAGCGTACAATCACCTTGGCCTACTGGAAGATGATGGTCACTGGAATGACACATTAGAAGAGGCAGCAGCTACTCAATCGCCAATGAGAATGAGGAACCTGTTTGCCATCATGATTGTACATGTGGACTTTCCAACCCAAGCCAGCTCTGGGAAAACCACCAAGAAAGTCTTTCAGAGGATCTGCTTCATCAAGCAAGAAGAGAACATCCTGGTCAAGAGATTGAGTTCATCGATGACATGTTCAACAGGGCTCTGATCATGCTGGAAGACAAAGTGATGGAGCTATGCGGAAAAAACCTGACTGATTTTGGATTGCCTTCCCCAAATTGAGAAGAACCAGTAGCTGCAAACAGGGAGTTGCTCAGAGAGACAGACTACTAAGTTGAAGTTCTGGTGAATTTTGTTGAAGAAAATGAGCCTCACCTGGTGCCTGATCAAGCAAATGCTTATGAACAGATCTTGCAAGCGATACAAGCGGAGCAGGGAGGTATGATCTTTCTCGATGCACCTAGCGGGACAGGAAAAACATTCCTGATCAACCTTCTGTTGGCCAAAGTACATCAGGGGAAAATTGCTCTTGCTGTGGCATCCTCAGGCATTGCTGCAACACTACTAAAAGGAGGACGTACTGCACACTCAACATTTAAACCGCCTCTCAACCTCGCTCACTATGAGAATCCAGTGTGTAACATCAAAAAAGGATCGCCAAAGGCAAAACTCTTAGAAAAATGCAGCTTCATAGTCTGGGATGATTGCACTATGTCTCACAAGTTAGCGTTTGAAGCATTGGACAGGACCTTGCAAGACATACGTGAAAATGACCAGCTCATTAGTGGTATTACAATGATCATTGCTGGAGACTTTCACCAGACTACCTGTCATTCCTCGAAGCACTCCAGCTGATGAACTGAATGCGTGCCTCAAGGCACCATACCTTTGGAGAAGTGTTCAGACACTCACCCTATCCTCAAACATGAGAGTACATCTACAAGGAGATCAGGATGCTGGACGGTTTGCAAACCTTCTACTACAGATTGGGAATGGAACTTTCCCTGTTGATTCAGAAGGACAAATTATCATTCCTCAAGGATGTGGAAATGTTGTAAAGTCCTCGACTGAGCTCACTAACATGGTCTACCCAAACATTATCCACCACTACAAGGATCATAAGCGGCTGCGTGAACTCGCAATTCTGGCACCAAGGAATGAAACAGTGGCTGAAATCAACACGACTCTACTCAGACAGCTTCCAGGCAGTGAGACCTCATTCAAATCTGTTGATACAGTAATCGACCAGGACCAAGCAGTCCAGTACCCTGCAGAATTCCTTAATTCTTTGGAACCCACTGGAATGCCTCCTCACCACCTCACTCTCAAGATTGGAACTCCTATAATGCTCTTAAGAAATCTTGAACCACCAAGGCTCTGCAATGGCACAAGACTGGTGGTGAAGAACATGATGCCACATGTACTGGAAGCTACAATACTGACAGGAAAAGCTAAAGGAGAGGACGTTTTTATACCAAGGATACCTCTCATCACCACTGACCTGCCATTTGAGTTCAAGCGACTTCAGTTCCCGGTTAAAGTGAGCTTTGCCAAGACCATCTACAAAAGCCAGGGACAGTCCCTAAAGATGGTTGGCCTAAACCTGGTGTTTCCTTGCTTCTCTCATGGACAGTTCTATGTTGGATGCTCCAGAGTGGGAACTGGCAAAAATCTGTACATACTTGCAACTAATGGCAAAACCAAAAATGTGGTCTACCTTAATGCACTACAGTGAGGCAATGTGGAGCCTCCCGGAAGGTGGCGTCCTACCGTGGCCTAGCGAAAGAGCCGCCCGGAGGGCGACGATTCCGCTAGTTTTTTTAATAAATATTTGTTTCTTTTAGTTTTCAATAGGACATCGACTTACTTTATCATGAGTCTTGTTTGGTGTTGTGTATTGCCATTGTCGTGTAAGTGTGGAACATGTGGGACAGAAGTAGTGTTCTTCTTTAATGGTTTTATCAAGAGGAAAAATGAGAAGAAGAAAGAAGAAGACGTGTTTGACTCAGAGGACAGGCAACATTATTTACCTCCGCCTCTCTGACTGCACTAAGGTATATGAAATAGTGCAAAGGAGTTTAATCTTGTAAAATGTACACTTGTCACATAAGACTGTCTAATAAAAACGAATGGACTGAATATATTAAAGACCAGAATTTTACAGTTACTAAAAACCAGGTTTATACAGACATTCTCGCAAAGGATTGTGGGTCGTCCACCAAGACCCAACACAAGAAAATAATGAAAGTCGTGACGCGCAACACAATTGCACACCTCAAGGTCACTTAAAGAAATATATATATATATATATATATATATATATATATATATATATATATATATATATATATATATATATATATATATATATATATATATATATATATATATATATATATATATATATATATAACAAATAGATCAATAATATTACAGAACAAATAAAGGCTATAGGTAAGAGAATCATATACAGTCAGTCGTCTAAAAGTGAGCGCTTCTCAAACAGGTGACTGGTTCACCCTAGAAGATGGTGGGGTGAATGACGGGGTGAATGGTAAGACAAACAAATATAAGAGAGTTATAGATACAAGTATTGTTCTTTACTGAGCAGGGAATCATTGTGTAACGTGGGTCGTGAGAACCTTGATCAATGCCTATATAACACATCTTTATTTGGGCCAAATACAGTACCTGACTTTTAGCTCATTTGTTTTTGCAGAGTGAAGATTTAGACAATATGTTTGTATAAGTACTTGAAGAGAAAGTGGACCAGAGAAGAAACTGAGGTTACGAAAACATGGAATGATGCACCCTGGAGGATAATGCCGAAGGTAACAACCAGCAACATCTGCTGTAAAACCAAAGTGCCGGAAATTGTCTAAATGATTGGTGTCACCGTTTACAGAAACGTTCAGTCATAAAGTGTCAACTGCCTTTATTATCTCTTTTAGTTTTTACAGCTGGAACATAATTATGTGAAATAATTACTGAGAACAGCTTCATATATTTCCCACATCTGCTGACGGTCGTGTAATATTTCAATGTTATTCTGATTTTTTAAATTATGTTTTTTGCGTGATTTAGTATTACTGATATGCAATTTGTCTTAGTATGTCTTATTGTGGGTAAAAAAGTATATATTAAATACGTCCTACGAAAACGTCAATTTGCTACCAGAGTTTAACAGTTAATTCTTGTATAATATTTCTGATAAACTTCCTTCGTGTTCATGTTTGAAATTATTTTGTATGTATCTTTATATAATTTAGCTCAATATCTTTCTCGTCAAAAACGGTCATTATGAATAAACTCATTTATAAAACATCTCAGCTGTGAAGGACGCACTATATAACAGTTGTTACCGCCGGCTGGTGTATCATATTATCCTGTCCTATTTTACGGCACACATTTTCTGTGTCTTTTAAGCATGGGACTGGGATAAAGTTCTTTACTTTTGTTATCCGTCTTGAAGACTTTTACCTGCGTATAATGAGAGAATGTCAGTAAGTTAAGTAGCGAGAAATTTGGCTCAGGAGTTAATACACCATCTTACTACAACGACGACCAGTCAGTCACTCGCTGGTCTCCTGCCAGATACCGCTGTTTGAACTAATCTTACTGAAAACTGTGACATCACCTCGTTGGACGACTGTACACAATACGTACCTCTCGACTGTGTATCCGGACAGAGTGAAGGTCTCGTGCTTGTCTCCCGGCACAACAAGTCTAGTCGCCGGCACGTGACGACGTCTCAGCTGGCTGGCCAACACACCCAGTTCTAGGTCACTCAGCAGACAACGGGGGAACCTCAGCGAGTCATAGCCCCTGGGGGCGGGGAGGACAACACTTGAACACTTATAGTAGTCATTATTTCATCATATTAAAATGATGATGAACCTGTATATTGTATACACACAGTGTGTATAAAGTTTGCACCATTAATATAATTATTATTTATACTTAAAATAATTATATTATAAACATTCAGTTGTGTGTTTGTGTTCCTTATAAATTCCCCCAGTTTTAATATGGACCACGGCCCAGGTTTACTTCCATTACTAAGTCCAGGACCTCACATGATGATTGTTGTTGTTATTATATTATTGTTAATATTATTATTATTGTTAATATTATTATTATTATTATTATTATTATTATTATTATTATTATTATTATTATTATTATTATTATTATTATTATTATTATTATTATTATTATTATTGTAACTATTATTATTATTATATTATCAAATAATTTTAGGTTCAAATTTGAGAGCACGATAATTGCTTACCCAAATTATCAATGTCAACAATGGGTGTGTTAGTCTGCCTACTAAAGTACTAAAACTTTGACTGAGTGTCTTATTTTGTCTACCAATATTACCGATAGTTCATTAATGCAGAAGTCGTATGACCAGTGGAGAATGTTGCCACTGTATCAGGTGGATTAAACTGTGTCACCTGATAGGCTCATGGCTGCAGTGTCATAAAAGAACCAACTTTAGCAGAATGACACAGTTTGCACTGGCCGCTCTTAGTTTGACACATTCCAATATGAGAGTTAAAAACTGTAACGGTAAATGGAACTCTGCTCTCAGAAGGTGAGGTCACGTGAAAAATATATCCCATCAAATAATATGGTGGTTCATATGGCTAATGATACACTGTTATATAACACCTGACACCTGATGATCTTAATAAGAATACTACAACATAATATGGTGGTTCTATGGCTAATGATACACTGTTATATAACACCTGACACCTGATGATCTTAATAAGAATACTACAACATAATATGGTGGTTCATATGGCTAATGATACACTGTTATATAACACCTGACACCTGATGATCTTAATAAGAATACTACAACATAATATGGTGGTTCATATGCTAATGATACACTGTTATATAACACCTACCATCTTAATAAGTTATAATAACACCTGACACCTGATGATCTTAATAAGAATACTACAACATAATATGGTGGTTCATATGGCTAATGATACACTGTTATATAACACCTGACACCTGATGATCTTATTAAGAATACTACAACATAATATGGTGGTTCATAAGGCTAATGATACACTGTTATATAACACCTGACACCTGATGATCTTAATAAGAATACTACAACATAATATGGTGGTTCATATGGCTAATGATACACTGTTATATAACACCTGACACCTGTTGATCTTAATAAGAATACTACAACATAATATGGTGGTTCATAAGGCTAATGATACACTGTTATATAACACCTGACACCTGATGATCTTAATAAGAATACTACAACATAATATGGTGGTTCATATGGCTAATGATACACTGTTATAAAACACCTGACACCTGATGATCTTAATAAGAATACTAAAACATAATATGGTGGTTCATAAGGCTAATGATACACTGTTATATAACACCTGACACCTGATGATCTTAATAAGAATACTACAACATAATATGGTGGTTCATATGGCTAATGATACACTGTTATATAACACCTGACACCTGATGATCTTAATAAGAATACTACAACATAATATGGTGGTTCATAAGGCTAATGATACACTGTTTTATAACACCTGACACCTGATGATCTTAATAAGAATACTACAACATAATATGGTGGTTCATATGGCTAATGATACACTGTTATAAAACACCTGACACCTGATGATCTTAATAAGAATACTACAACATAATATGGTGGTTCATATGGCTAATGATACACTGTTATAAAACACCTGACACCTGATGATCTTAATAAGAATACTACAACATAATATGGTGGTTCATAAGGCTAATGATACACTGTTATATAACACCTGACACCTGATGATCTTAATAAGAATACTACAACATAATATGGTGGTTCATATGGCTAATGATACACTGTTATAAAACACCTGACACCTGATGATCTTAATAAGAATACTACAACATAATATGGTGGTTCATATGGCTAATGATACACTGTTATAAAACACCTGACACCTGATGATCTTAATAAGAATACTACAACATAATATGGTGGTTCATATGGCTAATGATACACTGTTATATAACACCTGACACCTGATGATCTTAATAAAAATACTACAACATAATATGGTGGTTCATATGGCTAATGATACACTGTTATAAAACACCTGACACCTGATGATCTTAATAAGAATACTACAACATAATATGGTGGTTCATAAGGCTAATGATACACTGTTATAAAACACCTGACACCTGATGATCTTAATAAGAATACTACAACATAATATGGTGGTTCATAAGGCTAATGATACACTGTTATATAACACCTGACACCTG
>NW_024728424.1:0-7500 GCF_018991925.1 Homarus americanus | reverse complement strand
TACCACCTGCAGTTAATGTCTACCGCCTGTTGTTAGTGTCTCCAACCTGTTGGTAGGGCCTACCACCTGTAGTTAGTGTTTACCACCTGTTGTTAGTGTCTACCACCTGCAGTTAGTGGCTACCACATGTAGTTAGTGTCTACCACCTGTTTTTAGTGTCTACCTTCTTTTGATAGTGGCTACCACCTGTAGTTAGTGTCTACACACCTGTTGTTAGTGTCTACCACCTGCAGTTAGTGGCTACCACCTGTAGGTAGTGTCTACCCCCTGTAGTTAGTGTCTACCCCCTGGTGTTAGTGTCTGCAACCTTTTGATAGAGCCTACCACCTGCAGTTAGTAGCTACCACCTGTTGTTAGTGTTTACAACCTGTTGTTAGTGTGTACCACCTGTTGTTTGTGCCTACCACTTGCATTTAGTAGCTACCACCTGTAGTTAGTGTCTACCCCCTGTTGTTAGTGTCTACCACCTGCAGTTAGTGGCTACCACCTGTAGTTAGTGTCTACAACCTGTTGTTAATTCCTACCACCTGTTGTTATTGTCTATAACCTGTTGTTAGTGCCTACCACCTGCAGTTAGTGGCTACCACCTGTAGTTAGTGTCTACCACCTGTTGTTAGTGTCTACCACCTGAAGTTAGTGGCTACCACATGTAGTTAGTGTCGACCCCCTGTTGTTATTGCCTGCCCTCTGTAGTTAAAGTCTTCCCCCTGTCGTTATTGCCTACCTCCTGTAGTTAGTGTCTACCCCCTGTAGTTATAGCCTAACTCCTGTAGTTAGTGACTACCACATTTAGTTATAGTCTACCCCGTGTAGTTAGTGTCTACCACCTGTTGTTAGTGTCTATAACCTGTTGTTAGTGCCTACCACCTGCAGTTAGTGGCTACCACCTGTAGTTAGTATGTACCACCTGTTGTTAGTGTCTACCACCTGCAGTTAGTGGCTACCACCTGTAGTTAGTGTTTACCACCTGTTGTTAGTGTCTACTACCTGTAGTTAGTGGCTACCACCTGTAGTTAGTGTCTACCACCTGTTGTTAGTGTCTACCACCTGCAGTTAGTGGCTACCACCTATAGTTAGTGTTTACCACCTGTTGTTCGTGTCTACCACGTGCAGTTAGTGCCTACCACCTGTAGTTAGTGTCTTCTACCTGTTGTTAGTGCCTGCCACCAGCAGTTAGTGTCTACCACCTGCAGTTAGTAGTTATCACATGTAGTTAGTGTCTACTACCTGTTGTTAGAGTCTACAACCTGTTGTTAGTGCCTAAAACCTGCAGTTAGTGGCTACCACCTGTAGTTAGTGTCTACCACCTGTTGTTAGTGTCTACCACCTGCAGTTAGTGTCTACCACCTGTAATTAGTGTTTACCACCTGTTGTTAATGTCTACCACCTGGAGTTAGTGGCTACCACCTGTAGTTAGTGTCTACCACCTGTTGTTAGTGTCTACCATCTGCAGTTAGTGGCTACTACCTGTAGTTAGCGTTTTCCACCTGTTGTTAGTGTCTACCACCTGCAGTTAGTAGCTACACCTGTAGTTAGTGTCTACCAACTGTTGTTAGTGTCTAAAACAAGTTGTTAATGCCTACCACCTGCAGTTAGTGTCTACCACCTGTAGTTAGTGTCTTCCACCTGTTTTTAGTGTTTACCACCTGCAGTTAGTGTGTACCACCTGCAGTTAGTGGCTACCACCTGTAGTTTGTGTCTACCAGCTGGTGTTGTTGTATAAAACCTGTCGTTAGTGCCTACCACCTGTTGTTAGTTTCTAAAACCTGTTGTTAGTGCCTACCACCTGCAGTTAGTGTCTACCACCTGTTGTTATTGTCTAAAACCTGTTGTTAGTGCCTACCACCCGTGCAAGTAGGCTTCACCTACCCGTTGTTAAAAGCTCAGCATCTGTTGTTAGTGCTCACTAATTCGTAGCGTTAGTGCTTACTTCACCCGTCGTTAGTGCTCAACTGCCTGCAGTTAGTGGCTACCACCAGAAGAAAGTTCACTACCTGTTGTTATGTGCCTTCGCCAACCGCAGTTAGTGTCTACCACTTGTGCTAGTGTCTACAACCTTTTGTTAGTGCCTACCACCTGCAGTTAGTGGCTACCACCTGTAGTTAGTGTCTACCACCTGTTTTTAGTGTCTACAACCTTTTGTTAGTGCCTACCACCTGCAGTTAGTGTCTACCACCTATTCTTGGTGTCTACCACCTGCAGTTAGTGGCTACCACCTGTAGTTAGTGTCTACAACCTGTTGTTAGTGTCTACAACCTGTTGTTAGTGTCTACCCCCTGTAGTTAGTGTCTACCACCTGTTGGTAGTGCCTACAACCTGCATTTAGTGGCTACCACCTATAGTTAGTGTATACACCCTGTTGTTAGTGTCTACAATCTGTTGTTAGTGCCTACCACCTGTAGTTAGTGTTTACCACCTGTCGTTAGTGTCAACCGCCTGCAGTTAGTGGCTACCACCTGTAGTTAGTGTCTACCACCTGTTGTTAGTGCCTGCCAACTGCAGTTAGTGTCTACCACTTGTGCTAGTGTCTACCACCTGTTGTTAGTGCCTACCACCTGCAGTTAGTGGCTACCACCTGTAGTTAATGTCTACCACCTGTTTTTAGTGTCTACAACCTTTTGTTAGTGCCTACCACCTGCAGTTAGTGTCTACCACCTATTCTTGGTGTCTACCACCTGCAGTTAGTGGAAACCACCTGTAGTTAGTGTCTACAACCTGTTGTTAGTGTCTACAACCTGTTGTTAGTGTCTACCCCCTGTAGTTAGTGTCTACCACCTGTTGGTAGTGCCTACCACCTGCATTTAGTGGCTACCACCTATAGTTAGTGTATACACCCTGTTGTTAGTGTCTACCACCTGCAGTTAGTGTCTACCAATTTGTTGTTAGTGCTCACACCTGCAGTTAGTTCACCAATTCAGAAGTTAGTGTCTACCACCTGTTGTAGTTCCGTACCAATTATGTTAGTGTTCAAACCCAGGTTTGTGCCTACCACCCGCAGTTAGTGGTTAATGCCACTTCTTGTAGTTAGTGTCTAAAACCTGTTGTTAGTGCCTACCACCTGCAGTTAGTGTCTACCACCTGTTGTTAGGTTCACCACCTGCAGTTACTTTTTGGCTACCACCCGTAGTTAGTGTTCAATTCTGCTGTTAGCGTTCTTTACCAACGTAAAGCTAGTGGTTACCACCCGTAGTTAGTGTTTACTTCACCTGTAGTTAAAGGGTTCACCACCTGCAGTTAGTGGCTACCACCTGTAGTTAGTGTCTACCACCTGTTGTTAGTGTCTACCACTCCGCAGTTAGTGGCTACCACCTATAGTTAGTGCTTCATCAATTCGTTGTTAGCGTGTTCACCACGTGCAGTTAGTGCTCACCACCTGCAGTTAGTGCATAACACCTGTTGTTGTTCACAACCTGTTGTTAGTGCTTACCACCTGCAGTTAGTGGCTACCACCTGCAGTTACCGGTTCACCACCTGCAGTTAGTGGCTACCACCTGTAGTTAGTGTCTTCCACCTGTTGTTAGTGCCTGCCATCTGCAGTTAGTGTCTACCACCTGCAGTTAGTAGTTATCACATGTAGTTAGTGTCTACTACCTGTTGTTAGTTTCTACAACCTATTGTTAGTGCCTAAATCCTGCAGTTAGTGGCTACCACCTGCAGTTAGTGTCTACCACCTGTTGTTAGTGCCTACCACCTGTTTTTAGTGTCTACAACCTTTTGTTAGTGCCTACCACCTGCAGTTAGTGGCTACCACCTGTAGTTAGTGTCTACCACCTGTTTTTAGTGTCTACAACCTTTTGTTAGTGCCTACCACCTGCAGTTAGTGTCTACCACATATTCTTGGTGTCTACCACCTGCAGTTAGTGGCTACCACCTGTAGTTAGTGTCTACAAACTGTTGTTAGTGTCTACAACCTGTTGTTAGTGTCTACCCCCTGTAGTTAGTATCTACCACCTGTTGGTAGTGCCTACCACCTGCATTTAGTGGCTACCACCAATAGTTAGTTTATACACCCTGTTGTTAGTGACTACCACCTGCAGTTAGTGTCTACCACCTGTTGTTAGTGCCTGCCACCTGCAGTTAGTGTCTACCACCTGTAGTTAGTGTCTACCACCTGTTGTTAGTTCCTACCACCTATTGTTAGTGTCTACAACCTTTTGCTAGTGCTTACCACCTGCAGTTAGTGGCTACCCCCTGTAATTAGAGTCTACCACCTGCAGTTAGTGTCTACCACCTGTTGTTAGCGCCTGCCACCTGTAGTTAGTGTCTACAACCTGCTGTTAGTGCCTACCACCTGTTGTTAGTGTCTACAACCTGTTGTTAGTGCCTACCACCTGCAGTTAGTGGCTACCACCTGTAGTTAGTGTCTACCACCTGCAGTTAGTGGCTACCACCTGTAGTTAGTGTCTACCCCCTCTTGTTAGTGCCTACCACATGCAGTTAGTGGCTACCACCTGTAGTTAGTGTCTACCCCCTGTTGTTAGTGTCTACCACCTGCAGTTAGTGGCTACCACCTGTAGTTAGTGTCTACCACGTGTTGTTAGTGCCTGCCACCTGCAGTTAGTGTCTACCACCTGTTGTTAGTGTCTACCACCTGTTGTTAGTGGTTCAATACCCGCAGTTAGGTGGCTCACTAATCTGTTGTTAGTGTCTACCACCTGTTGTTAGTGTCTACCACCTGTAGTTAGTGTCTATCACCTGTTGTTAGTGTCTACCACCTGCAGTTTGTGGCTACCACCTGTAGGTAGTGTCTACCACCTGTTGTTAGTGTCTACAACCTTTTGTTAGTGGCAACCACCTGTAGTTAGTGTCTACCACCTGTTGTTACTGTCTACAACCTTTATTAGTGGCAACCACCTGTAGTTAGTGTCTACCACCTGTTTTTAGTGACTACCACCTGCAGTTAGTGGTTACTACCTGTAGTTAGTGTATACACCCTGTAGTTAGTGTCTACCCCCTGTTGTTAGTGTCTACAACCTTTTGTTAGTGCTTACCACCTGCAGTTAGTGGCTACCACCAGTAGTTAGTGTCTACCACCTGTTGTTAGTGTCTACAACCTTTTCTTAGTGGCAACCACCTGTAGTTAGTGTCTACCACCTGTTGTTACTGTCTACAACCTTTATTAGTGGCAACCACCTGTAGTTAGTGTCTACCACCTGTTGTTAGTGACTACCACCTGCAGTTAGTGGTTACTACCTGTAGTTAGTGTCTACCACCTGTTGTTAGTTCCTACCACCTATTGTTAGTGTCTACAACCTTTTGCTAGTGCTTACCACCTGCAGTTAGTGGCTACCCCCTGTAATTAGTGTCTACCACCTGCAGTTAGTGTCTACCACCTGTTGTTAGCGCCTGCCACCTGTAGTTAGTGTCTACAACCTGCTGTTAGTGCCTACCACCATTGTTAGTGTCTACAACCTGTTGTTAGTGCCTACCACCTGCAGTTAGTGGCTAACACCTGTAGTTAGTGTCTACCACCTGTTGTTAGTGTCTACCACCTGCAGTTAGTGTCTACTAACTGTTGTTAGTGGCTCAACACCTGCAGTTAGTGGCTACCACCTGTAGTTAGTGCTCACCCTGTTGTTAGTGCCCACTACATGCAGCGTTAGTGGCTACCACCTGTAGTTAGTGTCTACCCCCTGTTGTTAGTGTCTACCATCTGCAGTTAGTGGCTACCACCTGTAGTTAGTGTCTACCACGTGTTGTTAGTGCCTGCCACCTGCAGTTAGTGTCTACCACCTGTTGTTAGTGTCTACCACCTGTTGTTAGTGTCTACCACCAGCAGTTAGTGTCTACCACCTGTTGTTAGTGTCTACCACCTGTTGTTAGTGTCTACCACCTGTAGTTAGTGTCTATCACCTGTTGTTAGTGTCTACCACCTGCAGTTTGTGGCTACCACCTGCAGGTAGTGTCTACCATCTGTTGTTAGTGTCTACAACCTTTTCTTAGTGGCAACCACCTGTAGTTAGTGTCTACCACCTGTTGTTACTGTCTACAACCTTTATTAGTGGCAACCACCTGTAGTTAGTGTCTACCACCTGTTGTTAGTGACTACCACCTGCAGTTAGTGGTTACTACCTGTAGTTAGTGTATACACCCTGTAGTTAGTGTCTACCCCCTGTTGTTAGTGTCTACAACCTTTTGTTAGTGCTTACCACCTACAGTTAGTGGCTACCACCAGTAGTTAGTGTCTACCACCTGTTGTTAGTGTCTACAACCTGTTGTTAGTGTCTTCCCCCTGTAGTAAGTGTCTACCACCTGTTGTTAGTGCCTACCACCTGCATTAGTGTCTACCACCTGCAGTTCGTGGCTACCACCTGTAGTTAGTGTCTACCCCCTGCAGTTAGTGGCTACCACCTGTAGTTATTGTCTACCACCTGTTGTTAGTGCCTGCCACCTGCAGTTAAGGTCTACCACCTGTTTTTAGTGTCTACCACCTGTTGTTAGTGTCTACCACCTGCAGTTAGTGTGTACCACCTGTGGTTAGTGTCTACCACCTGCAGTTAGTGGCTACCACCTAGAGTTAGTGGCTACCACCTGTAGTTAGTGTCTACCCCCTGTTGTTAGTGTCTACAACCTTTTGTTAGTTCCTACCACCTGCAGTTATTGGCACCACCTGTAAACTAGTGTCTACCACCTGTTGTTAGTGTCTACCCCCTGTAGTTAGTGTCTTCCACCTGTTGTTAGTGCGTACCACCTGCATTTAGTGGCTACCACCTGTAGTTAGTATCTACCCCCTGTTGTTAGTGTCTACCACCTGTAGTTAGTGGCTACCACCTGTAGTTAGTGTCTACCACCTGTTGTTAGTGCCTGCCACCTGCAGTTAGTGTCTACCACCTGTAGTTAGTGTCTACCACCTGCAGTTAGTGTCTACCACCTGTTGTTAGTGTCTACAACCTGCTGTTAGTGTCTACCACCTGCAGTTAGTGGCTACCACCGTGTAGTTAGTGTCTACCCCCTGTTGTTAGTGCCTACCACCTGCAGTTAGTGTCTACCACCTGCAGTTAGTGGGTACCACCTGTAGTTAGTGTCTACCACCTGTTGTTAATGCCTGCCACCTGCAGTTAGTGTCTACCACCTGTTGTTAGTGTCTACAACCTGTTGTTAGTGCCTACCACCTGCAGTTAGTGGTTACCACCTGTAGTTAGTGTCTACTACCTGTTGTTTGTGTCTCCCACCTGCAGTTAGTGTCTACCACCTGTTGTTAATGTCTACCACCTGCAGTTAGTGGCTACCACCTTTAGTTAATGTTTACCCCCTTTTGCTAGTGCCTACCACCTGCAGTTAGTGTCTACCACATGTTGTTAGTGTCTGCCACCTGCAGTTAGTGGCTAACACCTGTAGTTAGTGTCTACCACCTGCAGTTAGTGTTTACCACCTATTGTTAGTGTCTACCACCTTTTGTTAGTGTCTACAACCTGTTGTTAGTGCCTACCACCTGCAGTTAGTGGCTACCACCTGCAGTTAGTGGCTACCACCTGTAGTTAGTGTGTACCACCTGTTGTT
>NW_024728423.1:0-15731 GCF_018991925.1 Homarus americanus | reverse complement strand
TCTCCTCTCTGTTAACTGATGACAGGTGTTACTGTCTCCTCTCTGTTAACTGGTGACAGGTGTTACTGTCTCCTATCTGTTAACTGGTGACTGGTGTTACTGTCTCCTATCTGTTAACTGGTGACAGGTGTTACTGTCTCCTATCTGTTAACTGGTGACAGGTGTTACTGTCTCCTCTCTGTTAGCTGGTGACAAGTGTTACTGTCTCGTATCTGTTAACTGGTGACTGGTGTTACTGTCTCCTATCTGTTAACTGATGACAGGTGTTACTGTCTCCTATCTGTTAACTGGTGACAGGTGTTACTGTCTCCTCTCTGTTAACTGGTGACAAGTGTTACTGTCTCGTATCTGTTAACTGGTGACAGGTGCTACTGTCCCCTCTCTATCAACTGATGACAGGTTTTACTCTGTTAACTGATGACAGGTGTTACTATGTCTTCTCTGTTAATTGATGACAGGTGTTACACTGTCTGTGTTAACTGATGACAGGTGTTACTATATCTCCTATCTGTTAACTGGTGACAGGTGTTACTGTCTCCTCTCTGTTAACTGGTGACAAGTGTTACTGTCTCCTATCTGTTAACTGGTGACAGGTGTTACTGTCTCCTATCTGTTAACTGGTGACAGGTGTTACTGTCTCCTATCTGTTAACTGGTGACTGGTGTTACTGTCTCCGATCTGTTAACTGGTGACTGGTGTTACTGTCTCCTATCTGTTAACTGGAGACAGGTGTTACTGTCTCCTATCTGTTAACTGGTGACAGGTGTTACTGTCTCCTATCTGTTAACTGGTGACTGGTGTTACTGTCTCCTATCTGTTAACTGGTGACAGGTGTTACTGTCTCCTATCTGTTAACTGGTGACTGGTGTTACTGTCTCCTATCTGTTAACTGGTGACTGGTGTTACTGTCTCCTATCTGTTAACTGGTGACAGGTGTTACTGTCTCCTATCTGTTAACTGGTGACAGGTGTTACTGTCTCCTATCTGTTAACTGGGGACTGGTGTTACTGTCTCCTATCTGTTAACTGGTGACAGGTGGGCCTGTCTCTATCCTGTTAACTGGTGACTGGTGTTACTGTCTCCTATCTGTTAACTGGTAGGTGTTACTGTCGCCTATCTGTTAACTGGTGACAGGTGTTAGTATGTCCTATCTGTTAACTGAGTGACGGAATTATTACTGTCTCCTATCTGTTAACTGGTGACAGGTGTTAGTATGTCTCCTATCTGTTAACTGGTGACAGGTGTTACTGTCTCCTATCTGTTAACTGGTGACAGGTGTTACTGTCTCCTATCTGTTAACTGGTGACTGGTGTTACTGTCTCCTATCTGTTAACTGGTGACAGGTGTTACTGTCTCCTATCTGTTAACTGGTGACGGGTGTTACTGTCTCCTCTCTGTTAACTGGTGACAAGTGTTACTGTCTCCTCTCTGTTAACTGATGACAGGTGTTACTGTCTCCTCTCTGTTAACTGGTGACAGGTGTTACTGTCTCCTATATGTTAACTGGTGACAGGTGTTACTGTCTCCTATCTGTTAACTGGTGACAGGTGTTACTGACTCCTATGTGTTAACTGGTGACAGGTGTTACTGTCTCCTATCTGTTAACTGGTGACAGGTGTTTGTATGTCTCCTACCTGTTAACTGGTTACAGGTGTTACTGTCTCCTATCTGTTAACTGGTGACAAGTGTTACTGTCTCCTATCTGTTAACTGGTGACAGGTGTTAGTATGTCTCCTATCTGTTAACTGGTGACAGGTGTTACTGTCTCCTATCTGTTAACTGGTGACAGGTGTTACTGTCTCCTCTCTGTTAACTGGTGACAGGTGTTCCTGTCTCCTATCTGTTAACTAGTGACAGGTGTTACTATGTCTCCTATCTGTTAACTGGTGACAGGTGTTACTGTCTCCTATCTGTTAACTGGTGACAGGTGTTACTGTCTCCTATCTGTTAACTAGTGACAGGTGTTACTGTCCACCTATCTGTTAACTGGTGACCAGGTACTGTCTCCTATCTGTTAACTGGTGACAGGTGTTACTGTCTCCTATCTGTTAACTGGTGACAGGTGTTACTGTCTCTATCTGTTAACTGGTGACAGGTGTTACTGTCTCCTATCTGTTAACTGTTGACAGGTGTTACTGTCTACTATCTGTTAACTGGTGACAGGTGTTACTGTCTCCTATCTGTTAACTGTTGACGGGTATTAAAATTTCTTCGATCGTTAACTGGTGACAGGTGTTACTGTCTCCTATCTGTTAACTGGTGACAGGTGTTACTGTCCCCTATCTGTTAACTGGTGACAGGTGTTAGTATGTCTCCTATCTGTTAACTGGTGACAGGTGTTACTGTCTCCTATCTGTTAACTGGTTACAGGTGTTAATGTCTCCTATCTGTTAACTGGTGACAGGTGTTACTGTCTCCTATCTGTTAACTGGTGACAGGTGTTACTGTCTCCTATCTGTTAACTGGTGACAGGTGTTACTGTCTCCTATATGTTAACTGGTGACAAGTGTTACTGTCTCGTATCTGTTAACTGGTGACAGGTGTTACTGTCTCCTATCTGTTAACTGGTGACAGGTGTTACTGTCTCCTATCTGTTAACTGGGGACAGGTGTTACTGTCTCCTATCTGTTAACTGGTGACTGGTGTTACTGTCTCCTATCTGTTAACTGGTGACAGGTGTTACTGTCACCTATCTGTTAACTGGTGACAGATGTTACTGTCCTCCTATCCTGTTAACTGGTGACAGGTGTTACTGTCTCCTCTCCTGTTAACTGGTGACAGGTGTTACTGTCTCCTATCTGTTAACTGGTGACTGGTGTTACTGTCTCCTATCTGTTAACTGGTGACAGGTGTTACTGTCTCCTATCTGTTAACTGGTGACAGGTGTTACTGTCTCCTATCTGTTAACTGGTGACAGGTGTTACTGTCTCCTCTCTGTTAACTGGTGACAGGTGTTACTGTCTCCTATCTGTTAACTGGTGACTGGTGTTACTGTCTCCTATCTGTTAACTGGTGACAGGTGTTACTGTCTCCTATCTGTTAAGTGGTGACAGGTGTTACTGTCTCCTCTCTGTTAACTGGTGACAGGTGTTACTGTCTCCTATCTGTTAACTGGTGACAGGTGTTACTGTCTCCTCTCTGTTAACTGGTGACAAGTGTTACTGTCTCCTCTCTGTTAACTGGTGACTGGTGTTACTGTCTCCTATCTGTTAACTGGTGACAGGTGTTACTGTTTCCTATCTGTTAACTGGTGACAGGTGTTACTGTCTCCTATCTGTTAACTGGTGACAGGTGTTACTGTCTCCTATCTGTTAACTGGTGACAGGTCTTAGTATGTCTCCTCTCTGTTAACTGGTGACAGGTGTTACTGTCTCCTCTCTGTTAACTGGTGACAGGTGTTACTGTCTCCTATCTGTTAACTGGTGACAAGTGTTACTGTCTCGTATCTGATAACTGGTGACAGGTGTTACCGTCTCCTCTCTGTTAATTGATGACAGGCGCTATTCTGTCTCCTCTCTATCAACTGATGACAGGTTTTACTCTGTTAACTGATGACAGGTGTTACTATGTCTTCTCTGTTAATTGATGACAGGTGTTACACTGTCTGTGTTAACTGATGACAGGTGTTACTATATCTCCTCTCTGTTAACTGATGACAGGTGTTATTGTCTCCTCTCTGTTTCCGCTCTGCTAACCAATGACAGGTGTTACTGTCTCCCCCTTGAGGTAGACGTACCATTTCGATTGGCTGATTCTATCGGGTGTATGTATGTGCCTGTGTGCATGTCTGTCTGTCTCTGCCTGTAACATGCTATTGAATTTGTGATGAAATATGACAGATCGTGGCTTTCACCGCTTGTCGTTTCTCATGTTGGGAAAATGTGGGTCAAAGTTTAAGGTCAAAGGAAGTAAACGTAAGACTGGTGGCTGTAGAATGAGTTGAAATATTCTTTCGTTTTACCTAAAGAGAGAGATTTGCTGTTAGCTAATGAATAAATCATCCCATTTTTGTTTTGGTAAGACAAGTTCTAAGTCCCTGTTCAAGATCAAAGGTTTCGAACTTTATTTGGGATTAATTGTTAAATGTTTTAAACTAATTTGCATACAACTTAGCTGTAGGGTTGTGTGGTGGCCAGAGGCAAAACACACAAAATTTATTTTGTTCTGTTTTGGACGCAAGAGGTGAAAGGTGAAGGTCGTGTGTGAAAGTTCTGTAACTGTATGTTGAAGGGCTTTATTTTTTCTTGAATGGACAGTTCTCTCCTCTCTCTCTCTCTCTCTCTCTCTCTCTCTCTCTCTCTCTCTCTCTCGCAACCCTTCACCCTATCAGCATCATATTTAATTAATTATTTTAGTATTTTTTTATTACAACCTGTTCTTTAAATAAATTAGAAATATGCTTAACTTTCTTTAAAAGAAACTGTACCACATGACTGAGTGAGTTTAAAAGACACTTTGAGTATGATTATATATGAAAGTTGTAATAATGCAGCTGTAGATATCATTGATCAGGTGTGAAAGAAGTTGAAAAGTACGATATCTGAATAAATTTAAAAGTCATGAATGATTATATGTGAAAGAAGCTACATATGACCCATTACATTTGAAAGAAGCTCTAAATATAACTGATTATATCTCAAAAAAAAAATTAGTAAATATGATAAAATGGAGAAAAAGCGGAAAGACAAATCCGACTGTGTAACTGAGCAATAAACCCGGTATAGTGAGTTAGTTCAGCCTCTGTATGTTCCTTTAAAAATCACAGGACTAACATAACCTTTACTGTTTGTTATCTGGAGGTAACCGGGATGTGGTAGAGGGAGTCACTGGGAATAATGGAAGAATGAACGTACCTGGGTTTTTTACGTTGATTTTTTATCTATAATTTGTAAGAAATGGTTTTCAGTTCATTTTATGGCTAATACTTAAACCGTGTGTCAAGTTTCACCCAAATCGATTCAATAGTTTTTGAAATGATGGTGTGTACTATTTATATTCCTATTAAAAGCTGCACACACACACACACACACACACACACACAAAAGGAAATCAATTGCCTCGTCTATCTAATCACTCAAATTAAGTTCCTCATCCTAAGAGTATTTAATTAGAGAATATTAAATTCCTCGTGTTTAAATCACTGCTGAATAGTTATAGTAAAGACGATTTTCACCTGTTAATTATGATACCAGTGAATCATTGATAAGACGCGTAAACATGTTAAAAAACCTTCATCTCTGCTGGTAATTAGTTGGATTAGTGATACATACTGTAGTAGATTCATTGATGGATCACTTCACTGAGGGCATTTTAACTTAACAACTAAAATGTTAGAAATGTTTGTCATAAGTTCTGGATGTCTCTCTCGAATCAGCCTTAGTTGATATAGTCACTGTTTGATTCTTTTATTTTAGCTCATCTAATTATACAAGGCACCTTATAATATATACTCACTGTGATATATAGTTTATTAAATGTCTCATTGAGAATTTTATTGCCGATTTTATACACAGATTAAAGATCTTGGAATACATTTTATTCATGGAAAATTAACCACAATCTGTGTTTGGTTATTAAAGATTTTATTGGACAAGTTACGTCAGTTTTTATGCCAATAATTCATTTGGATATAAAATATATTATCGAAAACAGTTTTATTGTATTATATTGGGTCATATTTTTTTCATTATACGCTCATCAATAGTAATGTGTGTTTACAGTAATTCATACACGTTATAAAAGCAAGCAACAGCTGTCGTATTGTTCCTTAATTACCTGTTACTGAAGTTATTTTAAATTTAATCCAATTGACATATATGTTACAACCAATTAGACCGGTCATGAAACTCATTACCGTAAGTACCATAAACCTTTTTTTATTATTAATTGAACGTGTGGTAATGTGGGGTAAGGTTGGGCTCGGTATTCGGCTGTGTATGACCTCGCCGCCATTACATCAGCAAACAGTAATCTTGACTGGCAAATCTGGCCGGGTGTTGAGAGGCGTGTAGACCACGATAGCCGGAGCCCAGACCTGGTGGTGGCTGGCCTTTGATCTGCCTCTCACTGCTTCTTTCTCCGTCTCACCTCACTAAATTGTATTACATTTTCGTGGTTTGTGTCTCATACTGAGGTTTAATTAACTTTTTAAAGACGGGGTCACAACACACACACACACACACACACACACACATACACCTTAGTCCTCCCAGTCACAACTACTGCCCACCGTTGAGGTAATTTACGCTATCTTAAAACACCTGTAAAATTAGCAACCCGTGTTTGTTAAGGCGTTGTCTCTGTCGTAAAGCTGACCATAAAACACTGCCATGAATTCGATCCATTGTAAATGTGTAAATTGTTCGTAAAAAAGAAAGATACAAAGTTTATTTTTAGGCTTTACGTTTTCGTCGGAATAATAGGAAAATTATAGTAAGCCAGTAATACATTGATCTGGTACTGCACTGAACTTCAACCATACCCCGGGTTGGTTAGGTGAGGTTAGTTTAAATTAAAGGTAGATTTAATGTTAGGGGTGAGTTGAGGATAGAGGCAGGTTAGAGTAGGTTAGGTTAGGTTAGGCTAGGTTAGGTTAGGGTAGGTTAGGGGTCAGTTAGGGCAGGTTAGGGGTAAGTTAGGGCCCGCTCACACTGAGGTCCCTAGGTTAAGTTAAGGGTCAAGTAGATCAGACTAGGTTCGGTTAAGGATACGTTAGATTAGGCTTTAAGATAAATTCGATTAAAGTAGGTCAAGTTACGTTAGGTTTGATTCAGTTAGCGGTAGGTTAGGTTAGGTTCGGTTAGGTTAGGTTAGGTTAGGTTAGGTTAGAGATACGTTAGTTTAGCTTCGTTTCGGTTCGGGTAGTATTAAGTTAGTTTAGTTGATATTAGGTTAAGGTGATGGTAACTTAGATTAGATGTATTTTAAGTTGGGTTTACGATTAAGATAGGTTAAGGATAGGATAAACTAGGTTAAGCTAAGGATAGGTTAAATTAAATGAATTTAAAGACAGATGAAATATGTTTAATTCAAACTTAACTTAGGCTACGTTCTGGACCCGAAATGTTTAAAGAGAGTTTTATATTTCCTGCCAGATGTTTGCTCAATGACTGCCAAACTACTATGTGAATGAATGTAAACAGAAGCTTCTTTAATTTATAGCATATTGAAAAGGCAGGTTGTTCTCTGTGTGTCTCGGCTTGATGATAGGGTTAAAATATTTATAATGGGAATTTAATATGTATTTTTTAACCTGTTGTTAAGTCTCACCAGTTGTTTGTTTTTTTCAAGGTATGCGTAATGAGTTGTTCAACTGAAATTGTTAAGTCGTGACGGGAAAGTGATACATGTTTTATTTTACGGTGTTATTATTATTATTATTATTATTATTATTATTATTATTATTATTATTATTAGTGAAGTTGAAGGCATCAGGCTCCATGGTGACTATATCCCACCAAATGCTATCCTGTTCGAGAAAATAACAGGAGAGATGGTGTGGAAAAAGGCACTGAAGACTCGTGGAGGAGCCGGCCCTTCAGGTCTGGATGCAAACGGTTGGAGAGTCATCCTCAGCACAAACAAGTTTGGCCCTGTAGCAAGCGATCTCTGCACTGCCATTGCCGCCCTTACAAGAAAGCTTGCATCCTCTTGCTGCCATCATCTCCAGGCCCTGACGGCCTGCCGCCTTATTCCTCTGGAAAAGAAACCAGGATGTAGACCTATAGGGGTGGGGGAAGTGCTGAGGCGGATTATCGGAAAGTGCATAATGGAGGTGGTAAAGGACGATGTCAGGGCAGCAGCAGGGAACTTACAAGTGTGTGCTGGCCACCAGGCTGGTGGGGAGGCGGCCATTCACGCCATGAGATTGATATTCGAGCAGCGTGATTGTGAGGCCGTTCTCCTGGTGGATGCTTCAAACGCATTCAACATCTTCAGATCGGTAGATCCATCAGACTCAGTGGAACAACACAGGGGACCCAATGGCAATGTATGCAATAGAGCCTATCAGTGCTCAACAAGAAACCAAAGTTTGAAGCAACTGGGGGTCAAACAATTGGCATATGCTGATGAGCCTCCACAGGAGCAGGAAAAGTGGAGGACATCAAAAAGTGGGGGGACCTGGTAACATCGCGAGGTCCACAAATAGGGTACCACCCAAACGCCAGCAAATCCTTCCTCATCGTGAAGCCAGATCATTATGATCGGGCTTTGGAGGTTTTCGGCGAAAGTGAGGTCAAAATAACTAAGGACGGCCAAAGACATCTAGGCGCAGTAATTGGCACTACGGACTTTAAGACCCAGTACGTAGTGGGAAAGGTGAATGAGTGGGTGAGCGAAATCCAAGCTCTATCGGAGATTGCTAACACAGAGCCACATGCGGCCTTTGAATCCATCATCCTAGATCTGGAAAATCAGAGATAATCTAAAAGTTCCATTCCCAAACTAGTGAAACACACAGTAACAACAGAGGCAGAAAAGAACACTTCTTGCACTTCCACCAAGACTGGGAGGGATGGGACTAACTAATCAGAGGGAGATTGCTGACGCTCTGAACATCAAAATTCACTTAAGCTCACGGCAGCCCTCACTGACCATAATGGCAGAATGCAACAGGGGAAGTGGACACCAGCGAAGTTAATAAGATCCGTAGGTCCATTACAACAGATCGGCAGCACTGCCAAAATGACATGTTGCAGCAACTATTGCTGCTGGTTCCAGAAAATTTGACAAAAAAGTTGCTATAGCGCAGGAGGTGGGCGCCTCGAACTGGTTAACTACGTTACCGATAAGGGCAAATGGTTTCAGCCTTAACAAACAAGAATTTACAGATGCCATTGCTCTAAGGTACGGTTGGCCAGTAGATGGTTTGCCCTCCCAATGCGTGTGTGGCTCTCCCTATGATGGCGATCACGCCATGGTCTGCAAGAAGGGGGGCTTCATATGCATGAGGCATGACGAGGTAAGGGATCTCACAGCAAATATGTTGAAGGAAATCTGTCGGGACGTCATGGTAGAACCGACCCTCCTTCCACTGGATGGCGAGATCTTCCAACATAGGACTTCAAACACTTCTAACGAAGCCCGTGTGGACGTCAGTGCTCGAGGATTCTGGACGCGGGGACAGCGAGCTTTCTTCGACATCAGGATTTTTGATCCCATGGCTGTTTGTCACCGTAACCTTGCTCTCGATGCTGCGCATAGGAGGAACGAGAACGACAAGAGAAGGGCATACGGGGAGAGAATACAAAATGTTGATCAAGGCAGCTTCACTCCTCTAGTGTTCACAATCTCGGGTGGGATGGGCCCAAGTGCAAGATGTTTCTACGCCAGACTCGCGGAGCTGATCTCGAACAAGCAGCAGCCCAGAAGTTATGTTACAGCCTGGATGAGATGTCGACTGTCCTTCTCTCTCCTTCGGTCGGCTTTGCTCTGCCTCAGGGGAACGAGAGCTTCCGCCCCTACTCCGACAACTGCTGCAGATATTGACTATGAGGCTACAGTCACTGAATGCCGCATAGATCTGCGGCTCAACTAATTTAACACAGATAGGATAGCTTCTTATGTAGTAGGATATTTAATATTAAGGTAAATAAATGGTGGCGAAGGTGTGGCTATTGGGAGAGGCTGGAGGCCATTTAAAAAAAAATAAATAAAATAAAAAAGTAGTAGTAGTAGTAGTAGTAGTAGTATTGCTATTGTTGTTGTTGTCACTACCATCACTACTGCTACCACAACTACTATTACTAATAATAATAATAATAAAAGTGTTATTATTGTTTTTATTATTCACGTATTTATCGTTTCTCTTTATCTCTCTACATCATATATGTTAAAGAAAGACTCAGCAAGTCATCGTGTTCGTAGTGGTGGTGACGGGTGATAGTGGTGGGGGTAGTAGTGGTAGTGTTGGGGGTAGTAGTGGTGGTGCTAGGGGTAGTGGTGGTCGATGGGTGAAGAATATTTAGGCGTATAAAATGTTGTAAAGTAGCTCCTAGTCCCGAACCTACGGCGGAATATTAAAAAAAAAAGTATTCAGAATTGCCACTCCCTCCACTCACTTCCACGACAAAAAAAAAATATATATATATATATATATATATATATATATATATATATATATATATATATATATATATATATATATATATATATATATATATATTGATAAAATCACACGGGAAAAGGGAAACAACGGAGCACCTTAGCTTTCGTCTTTATTCAAAACATCTTCAGTTGCCTCTGAAGATGTCTTGAATAAATGGGAAAGCTAAGGTGCTCCGTTGTTTCCCTTTTCCCGTGTGATTTTATCACGATTTATCTTATCCACGTTTCCATTGTGGATCTACATGAAATATATATATAAATATAAATATATATATATATATATATATATATATATATATATATATATATATATATATATATATATATATATATATATATATATATATATATATATATGCTGATAACCACAAGGAAAGAAGAAAACACGAAGTTCCCAAGCGCTTTCGTGTAATTCACATCTTCAGGGGTGAGTACAGACTAGAGAGAGTAATACAAACCAAGGTGTATATATACAGAGGAGGGTGAGACCAGGTCCACAATGGTCAGGTATTAGGTAATGGCCCTACTAATCTTTCAATAGCACAACGGGTGGGTGAAGAATTGCTTCCAGATTCTTACGCAAGTTTAGTTCAACTCTTGGGTAAAAATTCTATTATTTTATGTCATTTTTTTTTAGAGGTTATGTCGACTAATTTTATATTTCGTATTTAATTTTCACCTGAAGTTTGTACTGTGTTAATTACCTTTTTGATAATTAACTAATACAGAAAAATAATTAAATAATTTTGCCACATATCCTCAGAGTCCATGAAATATAGTAAGAATTATTTATTTATTTTTGAAAGAACAAATAGCGTGAGTGTCAACTATAGTGTTCTTACCTGGGTGAGTTATGAGTACCTGAGGATGACGTCAGATTATTAAGAGGCACGTTACCCCTTGTGGTGGTGACGTCATAGCCTCTTGTATACACACACACACGTACACACACAAGGCCACACATACACACACTGACTAGAAAATATGTAAGGGAATTAATTATGATTTATTCTGTTAATCTCTGCGTGTATATTAATTATTAAAAAGATGAATTAAATTAGATTTCTTTCGTGTTTATTAGGTAAATAGGTAGAGAGGGGTCTGAGAAGTGATAAAGGAGACTGAGCACAACTTCCCGTCCATGAAAATTATGTCAGTCATTCCAAAGTTGTAAGAGCGTTGCGTCATGTACAGAAGCCTAATTCTCCTGAAAAAGTTTGAGAGATATTTTCGTAAATCGTAAACTGGGAGAAAAGTATATATATATTTTTATTTATTAGTCTCATTTATTGTATCAGAATATAATATTTTTTGGGGAGTATTGGTGTATTTGTTTAGTTTGTAATATATCTGAAACAGTATTTTTTTAAGCGTTTTATGGAAATATTTCGAGAGACAAAGCCATATAGTTTGATATAAAGATTCAGGTGACCAAACTTCCTCCCTGAATAACAAAGAAAAGAAAAAAAACACCTGTCAAATTTGAGTGAATAAAGCAGTTTGAATAATAAACTTTAATAACTGGGGGAAAATTGATGTACAAAGTTTTATAATTCATCAAGTTATAAGACATTCACACAAGGGCGTCACTATTACTGAGAGTTTGCTGGCTGACATAATGTTGATATACATAAACAAGTCTAGGCTATTGTCCTTAACTTTTACTAGATAGTCTCACGTGTCATCCTAGTCTGTAGTGAATTGGTTTAGTTGCTCTGGATTTACCCCACTTCTCCCCCACTCCTCCCACTCCCACCACTTCTACCACTCCTCCCACTCCCACCACTCCTCAACTTCCCCCACTCCCCCCTCTCCTAAGGCCACCATCAACCCCAGCACCTAGTAATGACCTCACCGTGACTGTAAGTGACCTCATTATGGGATCAGTATTAAACATATTTATAACTCAGGGTCAAGTCATTTACCCGGTGGTGGGAAAATATTTTTAAAAAGTCAAGTTGTGTTATTATAATATTAGAAATTTCTTTAAAACACATTTCCATAAGGCGTTGCTGTGCCATGAGATACCGAGGGAGTTCAAGTGTATGTTTCCCTTCACTTGCGCGTTTACAGGGGCTCGTCAGGCTGTATGCAGTGTGACAGCCCTGTGTTTGTTTACATTCGACAGAAGGAAACTCGCAATAATAAACATACTATGGAATACAATTAAAATAATATTAAAACAAATATCTCAAAATAATGATTTGTGGAATATTATATGACGAGGCCCCTGTAAACGCACTAGTGAAGCGGACTGTGTACTTGAACAAGAAGCCAAAAGGTAGAAATTTTAGTAGTTATTTATGCTATGACACTTTGATTAACCCAGTGATCCAGCACTCGTTCTGGGTTACTGTACAGTATTGGGATGGTTAGTGTTCTTGCTGTTCTCTATACTGTAACTGTATAAATTAATTAAAATCCTTAATTTATAATCCTCAAAAAACAGATCCTGGTGAACATATTAATTAAGTATTTAAAGGTCAACGTGTTGTGATTTAGGTGTATAATTATACTAATGATATTCTAATTAATGATCCATTGATTAATTTCATCAGTGTTTTAATGGTAATAACTTGAATCATAGAGGTCAGTGCTGTTCATTTTTGGTATGAAGATCAATGCCAAGAGTGACTTGTCCAGACCCCCACCCATCCCCCTCCCTCCCCCACCTCTTTACCTCCCCCCATCCCCTCTCCTCACTTCCCCTACCCTCACCCCAGTGCCGGCCCTTACTGCTGCCGAGTGCAGAACTTGACCTCGTGTATGTGTTTAATGAACCAAGGTTGACGAAGCACCAATATATGACCTTTGTCTTTTCATTGAAGCACTAAAGTCAGCCTCACTCCACTATCCAAAGAAGTATTTTACAAACCCAATTTCCTATTAGTTTTTCCCCTTAATTAATTCCCTGTAAATAAATTCTAATAATCTGTAAACAAGACCCAACGTTTCTGTCACTTCCCTCTCTAAGTTTCCCCACATGTAAAGTCATTGCTGTAGTAAATAAAATATGTTTCACCTTTTCTCAATCCACTACCAGTAACTCTCTAAGCGTTGTTTTGGAATTAAGGGGGAAACTTCACTCTAACATATTGGCCAATTAACAACCCCGACGTTTACAATCCAGATGGAAATTTTGCATCAGGAAGAATCAGATTTAGAGAGGTTAAGTTTTAGAGCAAATAGTCGCTAGTGTTTAGTTAAAAAAAATAGAAGAAAATAGGAGAAATATTTAATTCTTAAGACAAAATAACCAATACTATTTTTTTTAATTTACTCTCTACAAATTATTATGTCCTTTTATGTATTTGATTATCATTATCCAAAGGTAGAAAAATATCAAATAAATAATGAAAATCATCATCAACATATGTAAAATTGTTGATAAAACTGCCTCCGTCACTGTGTGTGTGTGTGTGTGTGTGTGTGTGTGTGTGTGTGTGTGTGTGTGATTTTAATTATAGTGTTTTTATCTATAATTTTCTTTTTCTTTTTGATCTTTTATATATTAATTTTATATTATTTATTATGAAAAAACAATAATTCGTCCGGTTCCATATATATAACAATTAAATCCCATATAACACCAAATAAAGGAATAATTTTCACTTTAATATATAATTCTCTCATATATTACGATTATTATATACATCATCAAATATAACCAACAGAAATTATATCATTCAAAATATACGTTATATTCTGTCTATCGTATCTTAATTGGTTACTGTGGGTCATTAGGTCTGTAAGTATTGTGTTTTAATGATGGTAATTATATCTCATTAGTCTTCTGATTCACCACAGTGTCTCTTTTTACGGGTAATTTCCACACAGGTATTTTATTTAACACAATTAAGGTATTTTAGTCGTTTTTAGTCGGGTTTTTTTCAAGTGTGTATGTTAAAGTGTGTTGTGCTCAAAAATCAATGTTTTTGTATTGAATTTAATAATTTTTTGATGTATTTTGGTATTGGTGGTGGATTGTGGACTCTTATTCTGCTAAATCTGCCTCCATCCACTATACCTTCATGATCAACACCATCACTATCCAAACTATAGCAACATCTTCATTATTCTTACACTATTATCTTCACTATCCTAACACTATTATCTTCACTATCCACACACTATCAATATCTTTACTATTCCACACACTATTATTTCTACTATCCACATACTCTCAACATCTTCACTATCCTCACATTAACAACATCCTCACTATCCACACACTGTTGAAATCTTCACTATAAATACACTATCTACATCCCTGTAATCCACACTTCATCTCCCACATCCCCACTATCCACACTTCACATCCCCACTATCTACACATCATCTCCCACATCCCCACTATCATCACTTCACATCCCACATCCCCACTATCTACACATCATCTCCCACATCCCCACTATCTACACATCATCTCCCACATCCCCACTATCTACACATCATCTCCCACATCCCCACTATCTACACATCATCTCCCACATCCCCACTATCATCACTTCACATCCCACATCCCCACTATCTACACATCATCTCCCACATCCCCTATCAAAGGCATCAAAGTGACATCCTTAAAATGGATTAGGGCGTGGTTACAGGACAGGAAACAGCGAGTGAGCATTAACGGCACTAAGTCCCATTGAGCAACGTCACAAGTGGAGTTCCCCAAGGCTCAGTACTTGGACCATTATTGTTTATTATATACATAAATGACATAGATATCGGCATAGACAGCAACATAAGTAAATTTGCTGATGACACTAAAATAGGACGTGTTATCAAATCTGACGAGGACTCGGCAAAACTACAGGAAGATCTAAACAAATTTTCGAATGGTCTGAAAAATGGCAGATGAAATTCAATGTCGACAAATGTAAAGTACTCAGTATAGGAGATGTAAACAGGGAAACCAGATACCAGATGAACAACGATGCCATAGAGAAATCCGACTCAAGTAGAGAGATTTAGGAGTAATGATAAGTAGGAACCTTAAGCCAAGTAAACAATGTGTTTTTGCTCGTAACAAGGCTAATAAAGTACTTGGGTTCATACAAAGGAGTGTTAGTTACAAGACTAGTGAGGTCATCCTAAAACTGTATCTTGCTCTTGTGAGACCACACCTGGATTACGCAGTTCAGTTCTGGTCACCGTATTACAGAATGGATATAGAATCCTTGGAAAGAATTCCGAGGAGAATGACAAGACTAATCCCGGGCATTAGGAACCTTGAGTATAGAGACAGGTTAAAGCATCTTAATTTGCACCCCCTCGAGAGACGTAGAGCGAGGGGCGACCTGATAGAGGTGTATAAGTGGAAGGCAGGGCTAAACAAAGGTGACATTACAAAGGTACTCAAACTATCCAACCAGGAGCGAACTCGTAACAATGGTTTTAAATTCGACAAATTTAGATTTAGGCGTGAAATAGGTAAACACTGGTTTGGAAACAGAGTAGTGGATGAATGAAACAAGTTACCAAATATCATCATTAACTCGAATACGCTGAATTGCTTCAAACATAGGTTGGATGCTCATATGAGCAATAGGGGTTGGGTGTAAACGGGACTGCCCAGTATGGGCCAATAGGCCCGCTGCAGCTTCCTCCATTCTTATGTT
>NW_024728422.1:0-15000 GCF_018991925.1 Homarus americanus | reverse complement strand
TAGTGAGTGAGGCGCTCTCACCCCGGCTAGTGAGTGAGGCGCTTTCACCCCCGGCGCTTAGGAGGAGGCGCCTTCTTCACCTCGGCCACAGGAGTGAGGCGCTCTCATCTCCGGCGCCAGGAGGAGGCGCTCTTTTCATAGTGAGGAGGCCTTCACCCTGGCGCTAGTGAGTGAGGCGCTCTTCTTCACCCCAGCTAGGAGTGAGGCGCCTTCACCTCGCTAGTGAGGAGGCTCTTCACCTCCGGCGCTAGTGAGTGAGGCGCTCTTCACCTGGCGCTAGTGAGTGAGGCGCTTTTCAACCTCGCGCTAGAGGAGGCGCCTTCTTCACCCCGGCAAGAGTGAGGAGGCGCTTCTTCACCTCGCCAGTGAGGAGGCGCCACCCCGCCAGTGAGGAGGCCTTCACCCCGGCGCGAGTGAGGCCTCTGGCTAGTGAGGCATGCTTTCACCCCGGCGCAGGAGTGAGGCTCACCCGGCGCTAGTGAGTGAGGCGCTTCACTTCACAGTGAGTGAGGTATGCTTCTTTCACCTCAGAGGAGGCCTTCACCCCGGCTAGTGAGTGAGGCGCCTTCATTCCCGGCGCTTAGTGAGGAGGCGGCCTGCTTTCACCCCGGCGCTAGGAGTGAGGCGCCTCTTCTTCACCCCGGCCAGTGAGGAGGCGCTCTTCACCCTGGCGAGGTGAGGCGCCTCTTCACCCCGGGCGCTTAGTGAGTGAGGCGCCTCTTCACCCCGCGCTAGTGGAGTGAGGCGCTCTTTTCTTCACCCCTGGCGCTAGTGAGTGAGGCGCCTTCTTCACCCCGGGGCTAGGAGTGAGGCGCTTCACCCCTGGCGCTAGTGAGTGAGGCGCTCTTTCCGGGGTCACCCCGGCGCGAGTGAGGCGCCTTCTTCACCCCGGGCGCAGTGAGTGAGGCGCTTTTCACCCCGGCACTCTTTCTTCACCCCGGCGCTTAGTGAGGAGGCGCTTTCTTTCACCCCGGCGCTAGGAGTGAGGCGCTCTTCACCCCTCGGCTTAGTGAGTGAGGCCTGTCTCTCACCCCGGCGCTAGTAGTGAGGCGCTTCCTTCTTCACCCCTGGCGCTTAGCAGTGAGTAGGCGCTCTTTCTTCACCCCGGCGCTAGTGAGTGAGGCGCCTTTTTTCACCTCGGCGAGGGAGGAGGCGCTTCACCCCGGCGCTAGTGAGGAGGTGGCGCTCTTCACCCTGGCGCCAGTGAGGCGCTCTCTTCACCCCTGGCGCTAGTGAGTGAGGCGCTCTCTTCACCCTGGCGTGAGTGGAGGCGCCTTCACCCCGGCAGTGAGTGAGGCGCTTTCACCCTGGCGAGGAGGAGGCGCCTTCTTCACCCGGCTAGGTGAGTGAGGCGCTCTTTTCACCCCGGCGCTAGGAGTGAGGCGCTCCACCCTGCGCTAGTGAGTGAGGCGCTCACCCCGGCTAGTGAGTGAGGCTCTTCTTCACCTCGGCTTAGTGAGTGAGGCGCCTTTCTTTCACCCCTGGCGCTAGAGTGAGGCGCCTTTCACCCCGGCTAGTGAGTGAGGCGCTCTTCACCCCGGGCGCTTAGTGAGTGAGGCGCCTTCTCTCCCTGCCAGGAGGAGGGGCGCTTTCACCCCGTGCTAGTGAGTGAGGCGCTCTTTCACCCCGGCGCTAGTGGAGTGAGGCGCTCTTCTTTCACCCCGCGCTAGTGGTGAGGTGCTTCTTCACCTCGGCTTAGTGGAGGCGTTTTTCACCCGGCTAGTGAGTGAGGCGCTCACCCCTGGCGCTAGTGAGTGAGGCGCCTTCACCCCGCGCTAGTGAGGAGGCGCCTTTCTTTCACCCGCGTAGTGAGGAGGCGCTCTTTCTTCACCCCGGCAGTGAGGCGCTCTTCCCGGCGTCACCCCTGCGCTAGTGAGTGAGGCGCTCTTCTTCACCCCTGGCGCTAGTGAGTGAGGCGCTCTTCACCCCGGCGCGCTAGTGAGGAGGCTGCTTCACCCCGGCGCTAGTGAGTGAGGCAGGCGCTCTTTCTTCACCCGGCGCTAGTGAGTGAGGCGCTCTTTCTTCACCCCGGCGCTAGTGAGTGAGGCGCTTTCACCCCGGGCGCTAGTGAGGAGGCGCTTTCTTCACCCCGGGCGTGAGTGAGGCGCTTTCACCCCGCGGAGTGAGGCTCTTCTTCACCTCAAGGCTAGTGAGGCGCTCTTCACCTCAGTGCTAGTGAGTGAGGCGCCCCACGGGCCAGGAGTGAGGCGCTCTTCACCTGCTGGGTGAGTGAGGCGCTCTCCCGGCGCTAGTGAGTGAGCGCCTTCACCCCGGGCTTAGTGAGTGAGGCGTTTCTTCACCCCTTTCAGCAGAGTGAGGCGCTCTTCTTCACCCCGGCGCTAGTGAGGAGGCGCTCTTCACCCCGGCGCTAGTGAGTGAGGCGCCTTTCTTCACCTCAAGCGCTAGAGTGAGTTTTTCTTCACCCCGGCGCAGGAGTGAGGCGCTCTTCTTCACCCCGGCTAGTGAGTGAGGCGCTCTTTCTTCACCCCGGCGCTAGTGAGTGAGGCGCCTCACCCCCGGGCGCTAGTGAGTGAGGCGCTCTTCACCCCCGGCGCTAGTGAGGAGGCGCCACCCCGGCGCTAGTGAGGAGGCGCTCTTCACCCTGGCGCTAGTGAGTGAGGCGCCTCTTCAATCCCGGCCAGGAGGAGGCCTTCACCCGGCCAGTGAGAGGGCGCTTCTTCACCCCGGGCGCAGTGAGTGAGGAGGCGCCTTCACCCCGGCGCTAGTGAGTGAGGCGCCTTCACCCGGCGCTTAGTGAGTGAGGCGCTCTTCATTCTCGGCGCTAGTGAGTGAGGCGCTCTTCTTCACCCCTGGCGCCAGGAGTGAGGCGCTCACCCCTGGCGCTAGTGAGTAGGCGCTCTTTCTTCACCCCGCGCTAGTGGAGGAGGCGCTCACCCCGGGCGCTAGTGAGTGAGGCGCTTCTTCACTCGCGCTAGTGAGTGAGGCGCCACCCTGGCGCCAGGAGGAGGCTTCTTCACCTCCCCGGCGCTAGTGGAGTGAGGCGCTCTTCACCCCGGCGCTTAGTGAGTGAGGCGCCTCCTCCCCGGCTAGTGAGTGAGGCGCTCACCCCGGCGCTAGTGAGTGAGGCGCTCTCGGCAGGAGGAGGCGCCTTTCACCCCTGGCTTAGTGAGGAGGCGCCTTCACCTCCGCTAGTGAGTGAGGCGCTCTTCTTCACCCTGGCGCTAGTGAGTGAGGCTTTCTTCACCCCGCTAGTGAGTGAGGCGCTCTTCTTCACCCCTGGCGCTAGGAGTGAGGCGCCTTTCTTCACCCTGGCGCTAGTGAGTGAGGCGCTTCACCCGGCGCTAGTGAGTGAGGTGCTCTTCTTCACCTCGGGCGCTAGTGAGGAGGCGCTCTTTTCACCCCGGCGCTAGGCGCTCACCACGCCGCCAGGAGTGAGGCGCTCTTCTTCACCCCGGCGCAGTGAGTGAGGCTTTCACCCCGGGCGCTAGTGGAGTGAGGCGCTCACCCGGCGCTAGTGAGTGAGGCGCTCACCCCGGCGCTAGTGGGAGGAGGCTTCTTCTTCACCCCGGCTTAGTGAGTGAGGCGCCTTCTTCAATCTCGGCGCTAGTGAGTGAGGCGCCTTCTTCACCCCGGGCATGGCTCTTCTTCACCCCGGGCGCTAGAGTGAGGCGCTTCTTCACCCCGCTAGTGAGTGAGGCGCTTTCTTCACCCCCGGCTAGTGAGTGAGGCGCCTTCTTTCACCCCTGGCTAGTGAGTGAGGCGCTTTCTTCACCCTGGCGCTAGTGAGTGAGGCGCTCTTCTTCACCCTGGCGCTAGGAGTGAGGCGCTCTTCTTCACCCGCGCTAGTGGAGGAGGCTCACCCCTGGCGCTAGTGAGTGAGGCGCTCTTTCTCACCCCGGCGCTAGGAGTGAGGCGCTCTCTCTCACCCCGGCGCTAGTGAGTGAGGCGCTCTCCTGTTTCTTCACCCCGGCGCTAGTGAGTGAGGCGCCTTTCTTCACCCCGGCGCTAGTGGAGTGAGGCGCTCTTCTTCACCCCGCGCTAGTGAGTGAGGTTGCTTTTCACCCCAGGGGCGCCACCCTCGGCAGGAGGAGGCGCTCTTTCACCCCGGCGCTAGTGAGGAGGCGCTCTTCTTCACCCCGGCAGGAGGCGCTCTCACCCTGAGTGAGGCGCTCTTTCACCCCGGCGCTAGTGAGTGAGGCGCTTCTTCACCCCGGCGCTAGTGGAGGAGGCGCTCTTCACCCCGGGCGCTAGTGAGTGAGGCTTTCACCCCGGGCCTTCACTGCGCTCTTCACTCTCACCCGGCTGAGTGAGGCGCTTCACTCCGGGAGGAGGCGCCTTTCACCCCGGCGCTTAGTGAGGAGGCGCTCACCCTGCTTAGTGAGTGAGTTTCACCCCGCGCTAGTGAGTGAGGCGCTTCTTCACCCCGCGCTAGTGAGTGAGGCGCTCTCCCCTGGCGCTAGGAGGAGGAGGCGCTTCACCCCTGCCGCTAGTGAGTGAGGCGCTTTCACCCCGGCGCTAGTGAGTGAGGCGCCTTTCTTCACCCCGGGCGCTAGTGAGTGAGGCGCCTTCACCTGCGCTAGTGAGTGAGGCGCTTCACCCCGGCGCTAGTGAGTGAGGCGCTCTTCACCCCCGGCGCTAGTGAGTGAGGCGCTCTTCTTCACCCCGGCGCTAGTGAGTGAGGCGCTTTCACCCCGGCGCTAGTGAGTGAGGCGCTTTCACCCTTGGCTAGTGAGTGGAGGCGCTCTTCATCTCAGGGCTTAGTGAGGAGGCTTCACCCAGAGTGAGGCGCTCTTTCACCCCGGCGCTAGTGAGTGAGGCGCTCTTTCACCCCGGGCGCTAGTGAGTGAGGCGCTCTTCACCCCGGCGCTAGTGAGTGAGGCGCTTTCACCCCGGCGCTTAGTGAGTGAGGTGCTCTTCTCGGCGCTAGTGAGTGACGTTCTTCACGCGGCGCTCTCTCAGGCTAGTGAGTGAGGCGCTCTTCACCCCGGCGCTAGTGAGTGAGGCGCTTTCACCCCGGCGCTAGTGAGTGAGGCGCTTTCACCCCGGCGCTAGTGAGTGAGGCGCTCTTCACCCCTGGCGCTAGTGAGTGAGGCGCTTTCACCCCGCGCTAGTGAGTGAGGCGCTTCACCTCGCAGGGGGGGCCTTCTTCACCCCGGCGCTAGGAGGAGGCGCTCTTTCACCCTGGCAGTGGGAGGAGGCGCTCTTCACCCCGGCGCTAGTGAGGAGGCGCTCTTTCTTCACCCGGCGCTTAGTGAGTGAGGCGCTTTCACCCCGGGCGCTAGTGAGTGAGGCGCTCTTTCTTCACCCCGGCGCAGTGAGTGAGGCGCCTTCACCCGGCTGGTGAGTGAGGCGCTCTTTCACCCCGGGGCTAGTGAGTGAGGCGCTTCTTCACCCCGGCGCTAGAGTGAGGCGCTTTCACCGGCGCGGAGAGGCGTTTTTCTTCACCCCGGCGCTTAGTGAGGAGGCGCCTTTCACCCCGGGCGCTGTGAGAGGGCCACCCCTGGCAGGAGTGAGGCGCTTTCTTCACCCCGGGCGCTAGGTGAGTGAGGCTTCACCCCGGGGCAGGAGTGAGGGGGCCTCTTCTTCACCCTGGCGCTCTCTTTCACCCCGGCGCTAGTGAGGAGGCGCTCTTCTTCACACCTGGCGCTAGTGAGTGAGGCGCTCTTCTCCCGGCCTTCACCCTGGCGTGGAGTGAGGCGCTTCACCCCGGCGCAGGAGTGAGGTGCTCTTCTTCACCCCGGCGCTAGTGAGTGAGGCGCTCTTCTTCACCTCGCGCTAGTGAGTGAGGCGCTCTCTTCACCCCGGCGCAGGAGGAGGCTCTTTCTTCACCCCTGGTGAGTGAGGCGCCCACCCCGGCGCTAGTGAGGAGGCGCTCTCTTCACCCCGGCCGCTAGGAGTAGGTGCTCTCACCCGGCGCAGAGGAGGCGCCTTCACCTGGGCAGGGAGGAGGCCCTCACCCCTGGCTAGTGAGTGAGGCGCTTTCTTCACCCCGGCGCTTAGTGAGTGAGGCTCTTCTTCACCCGGGCGCCAGTGAGTGAGGCGCTCTTCTTCACCCCGCGCTAGTGAGTGAGGGCGCCTTCTTCACCCCGGCCAGGAGTGAGGCGCCTTCTTCACCCGGCGCTAGTGAGTGAGGCGCCTTTCACCTGGCGCTAGTGAGTGAGGCGCTCTCACCCCGGCGTAGTGAGTGAGGCGCTCTTCTTCACCCCGGCGCTAGTGGGAGGAGGCGCTCTGTTCACCCCTGCCAGTGGAGTAGTGCCTTTCACCCTGCCAGGCTAGGAGGTCCTGGTTGCCGCGTCACAGACATCTTGGAGTAGTGGCAGCGTCCGTATCGTCTATCCATGACACCAGAGGACCTTGGTTCGATTCTCGATAAGTTTTTGTTGGAAAAAACAACTAAAACCACAAAAATATCCAAAAATTCGAATATTTCTTTGTGTTAAAATCCTCAAAATTCCTGACCCCAAAATAAATAAAAGAAAATTTTATATATATATATATATATATATATATATATATATATATATATATATATATATATATATATCATGAAGGGAGCGGAGGTTACTTGAGCCCTGTGTTGTCACCTGTGCTGATCCACTTGTGTCACCATTGCTCGCTACTTCAATTAAATTTTGGGAAACATCTTACGTCGAGGACCAACACTCTTTGAGATAAAATGAACGGCAAGAGACAGATCATGACATCCTCCTCGCATCTCTTCACCGCTACTGGAGATAACCGGAGAGAGACAGAGACAGTGAGAGACACGAAGAGACAGAGACACATACGCACATACAAGCAAACATCACCCAGATAGCGAAGATGACGCACTCAGCACCGCCAGGAGGGAGCAGGAGGCAAGAGGCGCTCACTATCAGGCCAGGAGCGATATGATTGATGCCACACTTACACAGGTTAAAAAAAAATCTTGTGTAGTTCCCCCTCCCACCCACCTCCCTGCCTTGTCGATAACGTGTTTGTGGTGTGACGATGTTGTCTCTACACACACACACACACACACACACACACACACACACACACACACACACACACACACACACAAAACAATTTTCTCAACCTGTGTGAATGATGATACTGTGTTGCCTGTCTGTCTGTCTGTCTCTTTCTGTCTTTCTTTTCTGTCCTCTCTGTCTGTCTGTTGTCTGTCTGTCTCTTTCTCATGTCTTTCCTTTCTGTCTCTGTCTGTCTGTCTGTCTGTTCTCTTTCTCTCTGTCTTTCTTTTTCTGTCTCTGTCTGTCTGTCTGTCTGTCTGTCTGTCTCTTTCTCTCTGTCTTTCTTTTCTGTCTCTGTCTGTCTGTCTGTCTGTCTTCTCTTTCTCTCTGTCTCTCTTTCTCTCTGTCTGTTTCTCTCTCTGTGTTCATTAAAAATTCAATTTAGGGCATTAATCCATCTTCTCCACTTAAGGAGGCGCGCCAAGGTTTAATTTAACATCTGATTATTAACAGAATTAGCATTTTACCCACCTCCTCTCTTCCCTCCCTCTCATTTCACTCCCTCTTACCCCACCTCCCTCTCTTCCCTCCCTCTCATTTCCTCCTCTTACCCCTGTTCCTCTCTTCCCCTCCCTCTCATCTCTTCTCTTACCCCTGTCCTCTCTTCTCTCCCTCTCATCTCCTCCCTCTTACCCCTGTCCTCTCTTCCTCCCTCTCATTTCACCCCTCTTACCCCTGTCCTCTCTTCCCCTCCCCTCTCCTTTCCTCCCTCTTACCCCTGCCTCTCTTCCCTCCCCTCTCATTTCCTCCCTCTTACCCCTGTCCTCTCTTCCCTCCCCTCTCATTTCCTCCTCTTACCCCTGTCCTCTCTTCCCTCCCTCTCATCTCCTCCCCTCTTACCCCTGTCCTCTCTTCCCTCCTCTCTCATTTCCCCCCTCTTACCCCTGTCCTCTTCCTCCCTCTCTCATTTCCTCCCTCTTACCCCTGTCATCTCTTCCTCCTCTCATTTCCTCCTCTTACCCCTGTTTCTCTTCTCTCCCCTCTCATCTCCTCCCCCCTGTCCTCTCTTCCCTCCCCTCTCATTTCCTCCTCTTACTCCTGTCTCTCTTCCCTCCCCCTCTCATTTCCTCCCTCTTACCCCTGTCCTCTCTTCCTCCCTCTCATTTCTCCCTCTTACCCCTGCCCTCTCTTCCCTCCCTCTCATTTCCTCCTCTTACCCTGTCTTCTCTTTCCTCCCTCTCATTTCCTCCCCTCTTACCCCTGTCCTCTCTTCCCTCCCCTCTCATCTCCCCTCCCTCTTACCCCTGTCTCTCTTCCCTCCTCTTTCCTCCTCTTACCCCTGTTCCCTCTCTTCTCTCCCTCTCATCTCCTCTCCTCTTACCCTGTCTCTCTTCCCTCCCTCCCTTTCACCTCCTCCTCCCTGTCCTCTCTTCCCTCCCCTCATTCCTCCCCTCTTACCCTGTCCTCTCTTCCCTCCTCTCATTTCCTCCTCTTACCCCTGTCTCTCTTCCCTCCCTCTCATTTCACTCCCTCTTACCCCTGTCCTCTCTTCCTCCCCTCTCCCTTTTTACCCTGTCTCTTCCTCCCTCTCATTTACCCACCTCTTACCCCTGTCCTCTCTTCCCCTCCTCTCATCCTCCTCTTACCCCTGTCCTCTCTTCCCTCCCTCTCATTCCCCCTCTTACCCCTGTCCTCTCTTACCTCCCTCTCATTTCCCCTCTTACCCCTATTCTCTTCTCTCCCCTCTCATCTCTCCTCTTACCCCTGTCTCTCTTACCTCCCTCTCATTCCCACCTCTTTCCCCTTCCTCTCTTCCTCCCTCTCATCTCCTCCTCTTGTCCTCTCTTACCTCCCCTCATTTCTCCTCTTTTCTTCCCTCTCTCTTCTCTCCCTCTCCCATCTCACTCCCTCTTACCCCTGTCCTCTTCCCTCCTCTCTTTTCACCCCCTCTTACCCCTGTCTCTCTTACCTCCTCTCATTTCACCCCCTCTTTACCTGTTCTCTCTTCTCTCCCTCTCTTTCACCCCCTCTTACCCTGTCCTCTCTTCCCTCCCTCTCCTCCTCTTGCCCCTGTCCTCTCTTCCCTCCTCTCATCTCTCCTCTTCCCCCTGTCCTCTCTTCCCTCCTCTCATTTCACCCCCTCTTACCCCTGTTCCCTCTCTTCTCTCCTCTCATTTCCTCCCTCACCCCTGTCCTCTCTTCCCTCCTCTCCCTCTCCTCCTCTCCCCACCCCTGTCCTCTCTTCTCTCTCTCTCCCTCCTCTTACCCCTTTCCTCTCTTCCCTCCCTCTCCCTTCCCCCACCTCTCTCTTCCCCCCCCTCCTCCCTTTTCCTCTCTTCTCCTCTCTCCTCCCCTCCTCTTACCCTGTTCCTCTTCCCTCCCTCTCATCTCCTCCCTCTCCCCTGTCCTCTCTTCCCCTCCCTCTCATTTCTCCCTCTTACCCCTGTCCTCTCTTGTCCCTCTCATTTCCTCCTCTTACCCCTGTCCTCTCTTCCCTCCTCTCTTTGCTCCCTCTTACCCTGTCTCTCTTCCCTCCCTCTCATTTCCTCTCTCTTCCTCTCTTCCTCCTCTCATTTCCTCCTCTTCCCTGTCCTCTCTTCCCTCCTCTCATTTCCTCCTCCCCTGTCCTCTCTTCCTCCTCTCATTTCCTCCCTCTTACCCCTGTCTCTCTTCCCTCCTCTCATTTCCTCCCTCTTACCCTGTCCTCTCTTCCTTCCTCTCATTTCCTCCCTCTTACCCCTGTCCTCTCTTCTCTCCTCTCATTTCACCTCTTACCCCTGTTCCCTCTCTTCCCTCCCCTCTCTCTCCTCTCACCCCTGTCCTCTCTTCCTCCCTCTCATTTCTCCCTCTTACCTGTCCTCTCTTCCTCCCTCTCATTTCCTCCCTCTCCCCCTGTCCTCTCTTCCTCCCTCTCATTTCACCTCTCTTACCCCTCCTCTCTTCCCTCCCTCTCATTTCCTCCCCTCTTCCCCTCCTCTTCTCCCTCTCTTCTCTCCCTCTTACCCCTGTCCTCTCTTCCTCCTCTCATCTCCTCCTCTTTTACCCTGTCCTCTCTTCCTCCTCCTCATCTCCTCCCTCTTCCCTGTTCCTCTCTTCCTCCTCATTTCCTCCCTCTTCCCCTGTCCTCTCTTCCTCCTCCCATCCCTCCTCTTCCCCCTGTCCTCTCTTCCCCTCCTCTCATCTCCTCTCCTCTTACCCCTGTCCTCTCTCCCCTCTCCCTTCTCCCTCTTACCCCTTTTCCCTCTTCCTCCTCTCATTTCCTCCTCTTACCCCTGTTCCCTCTCTTCTCTCCCTCCCATCTCCTCCTCTTACCCCCTGTCTCTCTTCCTCCCTCTCATTTCCTCTCTTTCTCCTGTCCTCTCTTACCTCCCTCTCCATCTCCCTCCCTCTTTTCTTCCCCTCTCTTTCTCCTCTCATTTCCTCCCTCTGCTCTATCTCCTCTCTTCCCTCCCCTCTCATTTCCTCCCCTCTTACTCCCTGTTTCCCCTCTCTTCCCTCCTCTCATCTCCTCCCTCTTACCCCTGTTCTCTCTTCCCCCTCATTTCCTCCCTCTTACCCTGTCCTCTCTTCCCTCCTCTCATTTCCTCCTCTTACCCCTGTCCTCTCTTCCTCCCTCTCATTCCTTCCTCTTACCCTGTCCTCTCTTCCTCTCTCATCTCTTTCTTACCCCTGTTCCTCTCTTCTCTTCCTCTCATCTCTCTCTCTTCCCTGTCTCTCTTCCCTTCCTCATCTCCTCCTCTTCCCCTGTTCCTCTCTTCTCTCCTCTCTCTCCCTCCTCTTACCCTGTCCTCTCCTCTGTCATCTCTCCTCCTCTTACCCTGTTCCCCTCTCTTCTCCTCTCACCTCATGGCTCCACCCATCTCCCTCTGCTCCACTCACTTCTCCCCTCTCTGCCTCTCACCCCTCCTCCTACTCCTTCTCCTCCACCTTCCTTGCACCACCCTCTCCTCCTTCCACCACCCCTCACCTCCTCACCCCCACCCCTCACCTCCTCACCTTCCCTCACCTCCTCACCCCTCCCCCTCCCCTCACCCCACCCCTCCTCCCCTCCCCTCCCTCCTCACCCCTTCCCTCACCTCTCGCCAAAAGTGTATCTCTCTCTCTCTCTCTCTCTCTCTCTCTCTCTCTCTCTCTCTCTCTCTCTCTCTCTCTCTCTCTGTGCCCCATCAGAGAAGTACTTTGTTACGTGTTTTTGTGTGTGTGTGTGTGTGTGTGTGTGTGTGTGTGTGTGTGTGTGTGTGTGTGTGTGTGTGTGTGTGTGTGTGAGATACTTAGCAGTGAATGAATCGATATGAGCAGTCAGGTGGATAGTAGTCGTAATGTGGCCGGATGATTGGCCGTGGTGTGGTCGTAGATAAGTAGTCGAAGTGTTGGCCGGATGGATGTGGCCAGATTAGATGATGGCCGGGTGAATGAGACAGATAGAGTAAGGCAGCAGGTAGGATGGCATCCGCCACAGGCAGGTATTACAAACAATGAGGCTGTTGTGTGTTGACTGAGACAGAGGGGGAGGGTGAGGAGAGGAGAGGGTGAGGAGGTGGAGGGTGAGGTGGAGGTGGGTGGAGGGAGAGGGTGGAGTGAAAGGGGGTGAGGTGGAGGGTGTCTGAATGAAAGGAGATAAAGTCACCCCGTGTTGCAGGTCAGTAGATCTTAATCCAACATGCTTCAGTTATGCAAAATAATGTAGGGTTGCCAGCAGCAGCTTTCTCTCTCTCTCTCTCTCTCTCTCCCTCTTCTCTCTCTCTCATTTGTTTCTTTCTGTTGTCTCTCTCTCTCTCTCTCTCTCTCTCTCTCTCTCTCTCTCTCTCTTGGTTAAGTGTGGTGTACAGATAAAAAATAAACCATAATAACTTCATCCCATTTATATTTTTATCATATATATGTAAAGACGGTGACTGTTAAGGGCTTCTTGCTTCTTGTCTTTGTTCGGTAGTCAAGTCTCCCCAGGCTCAGTTATCCTTTACGCTGGTTATTTTTTTAGTGTTCTGTTAGTTGTTTATTGCCTTGGGTTTGGGTCTGCTGTTTGTCCAGGGTGGGCCCTTCCTTCACCTTCTCGGGCCTTCCTTCGCTTCTCAGGCCCCTTCACCCTTCTCCAGGCCCTTCCTTCACCTTCTCCAGGCCTTCCTTCACTTCTCAGGCCCTTCCTTCACCTTCTCCGGGCCTTCCTTCACCTTCTCCGGCGTTCCTTCTTCTCAGGCCTTCCCCTTCACCTTCTCCCAGGCCCTTCACCTTTCCGGCCTTCCTTCACCTTCTCCAGGCCTTCCTTCACCCTTCTCCGGGCCCTTCTTTCACCTTCTCAGGCCCTTCACCTTCCTGTCTCGGCCTTCCTTCACCTTCTCCAGGCCTTCCTTCACCTTCTCAGGCCCTTCCTTCACCTTCTCCGGGCCCTTCCTTCACCTTCTCCAGGCCTTCCTTCACCTTCTCCCGGGCCCTTCACTTCACCTTCTCAGGCCTTCCCTTCCCTCTCCAGGCCCTTCACCTTCACCTTCTCAGGGCCTTCCTTCACCTTCTCCGGGCCCTTCACCTTCACTTCTGGGCCTTCCTTCCTTCTCCGGGCCTTCCTTCACATTCTCCGGGCCTTCCCTTCACCTTCTCCAGGCCCTTCCTTCACCTTTGAGCCTTCCTTCACCTTCTCCAGGCCCTTCCCCTTCACCTCTCCGGGCCTTCCTTCACCTTCTCCGGCCCTTCACCTTCACCTTCTCTGGGCCTTCCCTTCACCTTCTCAGGCCCTTCCTTCCTTCCCAGGCCCTTCCTTCACCTTCTCCAGGCCTTCACCTTCACCTTCTCCAGGCCTTCCCTTCACCTTCAGGCCTTCCCCTTCACCTTCTCAGGCCCTTCACCTTCACCTTCTCCAGGCCTTCCCCTTCACCTTCCCAGGCCTTCCCACCTTCTCCAGGCCTTCCCTTCACCTTCTCCAGGCCTTCCCTTCACCTTCTCCAGGCCTTCCTTCCCCTTCCCGGCTTCCTCCCCCCACCTTCTCCAGGCCTTCACCTTCACCTTCTCCGGCCTTCCTTCACCTTCTCCGGCCCTTCTTCACCTCTCCAGGCCCTTCACCTTCTACCTTCTCTGGCCCTTCCTTCCTTCTCCGGGCCTTCACCCTTCACCTTCTCCAGGGCCTTCCTTCACCTTCTCCGGCCCTTCCTTCACCTTCTCCGGGCCCTTCACCTTCACCTTCTCGGGCCCTTCCCTTCACCTTCCGGGCCCTTCATTCCCTTCTCCCGGGCCCTTCACCTTCCTTCTCCCGGGCCCTTCCTTCACCTTCCCCGGGCCCTTCCCCTTCCTTCTCCAGGCCCTTCCCTTCCACCTTCTCCAGGCCTTCCCTTCACCTTCTCGGGCCCTTCCTTCACCTTCCCGGCCTTCACCTTCTCCAGGCCCTTCCTTCACCTTCTCCTGGGCCTTCCCCTTCACCTTCTCCAGGCCTTCCCTTCACCATGAGCCTTCCTTCACCTTCCCAGGCCTTCCCTTCACCTTCCCAGGCCTTCCTTCACCCTTCTCCCCACGGGCCTTCTCTATTTCTCTGGCCCTTCACCTTCTTCTCTGGCCCTTCATTGCCTTCAGGCCTTCCTTGCAGCTTCTCCGGGCCTTCCCTTCACCTTCCCGGCCTTCCCCTTCACCAGGCCTTCCTTCCTTCTCAGGCCCTTCCTTCACCTTCTCGGGCCCTTCACCTTCTTCTCCTGGCCTTCCCTTCACCTTCTCCCGGGCCCTTCCACCTTCTTCTCCTGGCCTTCACCTTCTCCAGGCCTTCTTCACCTTCTCCAGCCTTCTTCACCTTCTCCAGGCTCCCACCTTCTTCTCTGGCCCTTCACCTTCTCCCAGGCCCTTCTGCCTTCTTCCTGTGGCCCTTCACCTTCTCCCAGAGCCCTTCCCGTCTTCTCTGGCCTTCACCTTCTCCTGGCCTTCACCGTCTTCTCGTGGCCCTTCTCCGGGCCCTTCCTTCACCTTCTCCGGCCCTTCACCTTCTGCTTTCTCCGGCCTTCCTTCACCTTCTCCAGGCCTTCCTTCCTTCTCCGCCCTTCACCTTCACCTTCTCCCGGGCCTTCCCTTCACCTTCTCCAGGCCTTCCTTCACCTTCTCAGGCCTTCCTTCACCTTCCCCGGGCCCTTCCTTCACCTTCTCCCTTCCCCTTCACCTTCTCTGGCCCTTCCCTCCTACCTTCTCCCTGGCCTTCCTTCACCCTTCAGGCCTTCCCCTTCACCTTCTCCTGGCCTTCCTTCACCACTTCTGCCTTCTCCCTTCACATTAATTCCTGGCCTTCTTCTTCTTCTGTTCTTATTCTTCCCCTTCCTCTCTTCTGTCTCCCACGGGCCTTCCTTCACCTTCCCTGGCCTCCCTTCACCTTCCCCGGGCCCTTCCCCTTCACCTTCTCCTGGCCCTTCCTTCACCTTCTCCCACGGGCCCTTCACCTTCTTCTCCTGGCCTTCACCTTCACCTTCTCCGGCCTTCACCTTCTTCTCTGGCCCTTCCTTCTCCAGGCCTTCCCCTTCACCTTCTCCTGGCCCTTCACCTTCACCTTCCCAGGCCCTTCACCTTCTTCTCCCTAGCCCTTCACCTTCTCCGGGCCCTTCTTCATCTTCTGTGGCCTTCACCTTCTCCCCTTCTGCCGTCTTCTCCCAGCCTTCGCCTTTCTCCGGGGTTCCACTGTCTCTCGTGGCCTTGCCTTCTCCTGGCCCTTCACCTTCTCCAGAGCCTTTTACCTTTTCTCCGGGCCTTCACCTTCTCATGCCCTCACCTTTGGAGACCTTGTTATTGATGTGCTTAGTACATTCATTTTAAACTTCTTTCTTTCTGCAAAACCCAATTCAAAGTATTATTCCAGCTCAAATTACTGTATTATGGTAGAAGCCTCATATACATCTTTCTATTTATTACTATATTAAAATAGTATTTATATATGTGTGTGTGTGTATATATGTGTGTGTGTGTGCATATATGTGTGTAGTATTATATGTGTATTAAATAGTATTGCATGTGCTGTGTGTGTAGTATTATATGTGTGTGTGAAATAGTGTTATATGTGTGTGTGGTAGTGTGTATAGTAATGGTTGGTATTATATGTAGCAATGATGAATGAAACAATACATGCTAG
>NW_024728421.1:0-19451 GCF_018991925.1 Homarus americanus | reverse complement strand
TTCACCTCCCTCTTTCCTCCTCCCCTCTTCCTCACCTTCCCCTCTCCCCTTTCTCCCTCTCCCCATCCTCCAGCCTCTCCCCCTCCTCAACCCTTATATTGTTCATCAGATAATATAAATTTTCATCCTCAATCACTTTACCCTCAACTTTCCTAAGTCGAGCGAGATCTGCCAACCTCAGGTGATCCTCGTAAGACAGAGTTGTTGATATTGTCTTAGAAGTCCATAAAATAGGATCTCCATCAGAGACAAGAAAGACGGGGCTCATATCAAGACAGACAAACAGACAGACAGGCAGACAGAGTTTGTATCAAGATAAAGACAGACAGTAAGGTCTGTATTGAGACAGACAGAGTTTGCATCAAGACAGAGACAGACAGATTGACAAACGGAATCGTATCAAACAGACTGACAGACAAACTAATAGAAATAAAAGGTCTGAAGAAAAGAAAACAAAGACGGAGAAAATATGAGGATAAAAAGCAAACTCAAAGAAAATGAGGAAGAATGAGAGAAGGAGAGACGCAGAGCATATAAAATCAAGAGAGAGAGAGAGAGAGAGAGAGAGAGAGAGAGAGAGAGAGAGAGAGAGAGAGAGAGAGATGGGGGACAGAAGTTCTGCACATTATTATTGTTGACCTCCGTAGATGAATCAAGAGGTTTCTGTTGATCTAATTTTACTGTGGTGGAGAGGAAGGAACATAACAGTCTGCTGCATCGAGAAGCTGACATCCTGATATAATGATCTCGTTATACACTGTTATTCTCCTCCCTCCCCCCTCTTCCTTCTTTCTTTTCTTTTCTTTCTCCTCTTTCTCCTTATCCTCCTATGCCAACATCCCTTCCTTCTCTCCTCGTTTCAACCCCCATCATCATCACCTCCTTTCTAGTTTAATCTGATACAACTCTCCCCTTACCCCTGGTGTATAGTCATGTCTGATACTTCTCACATCATGTTACACTTTTTGTATAGTCATGTCACACGCAATTGTTTACGTCATACACAGCAGTAACTACACCCACTTGACTGTAATATCACACCTAACAACACTGTAATATTACCCAGCACACCCGCAGATGGATATTAAGTACCAATAATAAACTAACACGCATCTAAAGTGTGTCTGTGTTAATCTGTTTGTCTGCAATATAAACAAACTTGGTTGAGGAACTCAGTGTGGTTCTAGAATAGGAGGACGAACTGACGAAAACAGACGATACTTATAAGGGAAAGAGAGAGTTAGAGTTATAAAGACGGCTAACGAAAACATCATACGCCCGCTACTCAACTAAATCATCCTAAACCATCGCAGCACAGAGACTATAGGTTGTTGGACAACAAGAGATGGTTGGTTTAATGAAGGATAAATAGTACTGTGACTAGAAGGGAAACAAGGAGAAAGGGGGAGAGAATTAAAAAATAAAGAAAAAGGAGAGAAAACGAATGAGAATATGGAGAAGTAGAGGACGAAACAGGAAATGAGAGAGAAAGAGCAAGAGGTGGAGAGGAGGAGGGAGAAGGAAAAGATATAGGAATGGACGAGGGACACAAAGTTGACAAAGGAATGGAGAAAATAAGGAGGGTGAAAGAAAGGTGATGTAACGAGAGAGAGAGAGAGAGAGGAGAGAGAGAGAGAGAGGTGGAATGAAAAAAAACAAATAAAAACAAAAAACGTAGAAACAAGTAACGTAGAAATGAAGAGGAGATGAACGAAGACGGTAGAGACAGACAGAAAGACAAACAAAAAAGAAGATGGATAAAGGAAAACTAAGAATAAAAAATATATAAAGAGAGACAGAGAGAGACAGAGAGAGAGACAGAAATCACCACTCAGAACTCACCAGCACGTGTCTCTAGTGGCCTTCAATTCAAACATGCATTTTGTGTCAACTTGTTGCCTGAGTTGACTCCCTGTTCAGGGATCAACTGAGTTGAGGTGAAGGTAGTCTTACGATTTTTTTTTTTTTACAGAATAGATGTTCAAAATTGTCTTATTATTTACCCTCACCAAGACATACTTCATTAGTTCATAGTTTTAATCCCTCGGATATATTGTAGACGGAAGGTGGGGTGCGTCTCTTCTTTGTTCCAATTAAAGTTAAACCAACTTCAACATTTTATCTATTCATTCATCCATTCATTCATCTATCTATCTATCTATCTGTCTATCATCTATCTATTCATCCATTCATCTATTCATCTATCTGTCTGTCTTGTCTGTCTGTCTGTCTGTCTTCGTTCGTCTGTCTGTCTGTCTCAATCTATATTCATCCATCCATCTATATATCTATCTCTTCTCCAATCCTTCACTCAACTTTCTCCTTCTGATAACTTCCTCCTTCCACTCTGATAATCCTCTCCCACTTGATAACTTCTCTCCCACTCTGATAATCCTCTTCTGTAAATACGATAACCGATAATTCCTATGTCACCCTTTTTGCCGATAATCTCTCTCTCTCTACCTCTTTACCTTCCTTCTTCTCTCTTCTTTCACTTCTCTCTTTCTCTCTCTCTACTCTCTCTCTCTCTCTCTCTCTCTCTCTCTCTCTCTTCTCTATTCTCTCTTCTTTCTTTCTCTCTCTCTTTCTCTTCTTCTTCTCTCTTCTCTTCTTTTTCTTCTTTTCTCTCTCTCTGTACACCATCAAACGTTCTTTTTAATATTTTTCTTCTTTCAATATCACTTCTTTCCCAGCTCACCCACACGAGCCACCTGAGGCATCGTTGTTTGGCTGAGGAGAGAGAGTAAGAAAGAGTAGAGAGAGAGAGTAGAGAGAGAAAGAGAGAGAGAGAGAGAGAGAGAGAGAGAAAGAGAGAGAAGAGAGGAAGGTAAAGAGTAAGAGAGAGAGAGAGAGAGAGAGAGAGAGAGAGAGAGAGAGAGAGAGAGAGAAAGAGAGAGAAAGAGAGAGAAGAGAGGTGAGAGAGAGAGAGAGAGAGAAGAGAAAGAGAGAGAAAGAGAGAGAGAGAGGAGGGGAGAGAGAAAGAGAGATACAGACAGATAGACAGACAGACAGACAGACAGAACAGGAAGACACTGAAAGAGAGAGATAGAGACAGACAGAGAAAGAGGGGAAGACACTAAAGAGAGAGAGAGAGAGAGAGAGAGAGAGAGAGAGAGAGAGAGAGAGAATGTGTAGGGAGGTAGGTGGAGATACCTTGTATGTAAACCTGTGTGTACAGTGTTGATAGAGGGAGCTACATAGAGAGACAGAGAAGAAGAGTAGAGGAGGGACGAGCAGAAGGGGAGGAGAAGAAGAGGGAGGATGGAAGGGAGAAGAAAGGAGAATGGAAGGGAGGGGAGGGAGGATGAAGGGGAGGAGAAGAGGGAGGAAAAGGAGGAGGGGCGAGCAGATGGAGGAGGAAAAGGAGAAGAAGAGGAAGGATGAAGGGAAGAGAGGAAGATAGAAAGGAGAAAGAGAGGGAGGATGGAAAGGAGAAAGAGAGGAGGAAAAAAGGAGAAGGAGAGAGGATGGAGAAGTCTTGGTTTGAAGAAGTTGAAAAGGAAAGGGTGATGAATGGGAGTAAGACGTGTTGAAGAGGATGGAAGGGGAAAAGGTAATGGTATGACTAAAACAGAGAGAAATGGCATAGAGAGAGAAAGAATGTAGGGGGAACTAGGAAAAGGGGACAGGATGGTTCTCGCAATGAACAGAGAGAGAGAGAGAAGAAAAAGAGGGAGAATAGAGAGAGAGAGAGAGAGGTGGGACTGACGACCTGACAACAGTGGTGGTGGTGGTGATTGTGTTGGAATGATCACAGGATGGTGATGGTGGTGGTGAGGAGTGGCGTGTGGAGACCCTGCAGCTCCCTCAGGCTACAGAAGCACATTAGTAGATTGGCGACGCAGGTAAGCTGATCTTTCTGTGTAGGATCCGCCTGACGAGCTTTCGGGGAGGAGATTGTGCACCAAGGGGAGGTCTTAAGAGGTTTTGTTCATGTCCTCGCCCGGCTTTGGTGTGTGTGTGTGTGAGAGAGAGAGGAGTGTGTGTGTGTGTGTGTGTGTGTGTGTGAGAGAGAGAGAGAGAGAGAGAGAGAGAGAGAGTGTGTGTGTGTGTGTGTGTGTGTGTCGCAAAATCATATTTCTGTCCTGGGTCACTATAAGTACTGAAATAAACCGTTAAATGAAGAGACAGACAGACAGACAGACAGACATACATACATGAATCCTTTGACACTAGCTGAGAGTCGTTCGGGGACGGTAAGGTGAGGGAAGTAACATTGTTTAAGAAAATACTGTGACGATGTTGATTTAAGATAATAAGGTGACAACACAGTGACCACTTATGAATATCTGAATGACACCTATTGTCTTTAATTGCTGAGAAGCAGCTTAGAAACCAACATTTACAGATAAGGAGGTGAGGGATGAAGATAGTGTCAAAGGATAACTGATAAAGATAACAGGAACATAGAGGAGAAAGGTTAGAAGGAAGACTTCAGATTGTAATGGATATCAAGTGGTGGAGAGATGAGAGATGGAAGAGATATTAATGTGGTGAGAGATGGAAGAGATATTAGAAGTGGCAAGAGTATTCGTATAGGTCTCTCTCTCTCTCTCTCTCAAAACCCACCTTTTGTCACTACACATGCAACATAAATGAAAAGGACAATATTGCTCGCTTGTATCCTTTCAATCATCACATGTTGCACTTACCCAAACGTTTTCTGTCCGAAATTCATCTATTTCAACACAGCATTATATTCCGGTGGTAACTTGAGCCATACAGGAGCGAAAGGTAAACACGATTGATTGTATCTTGAAACTATTCTACCTTGGTTACCTGGTTCTTATTTTATCTGTTGTCCGGCTGGTTTTCCGGGAGTTATTCGTGAGGAGTTTGAGGAGGTGAAGGTATATATTTTATTCTTTAAAGCATTTTTTTCCTGTTTATAGTATAGTCGATCGGAAATTAAGATGATCATTTACACATATTTCCCATCATTTATCGTCATCCGTTCGTATTATTGGATAGCATTACCCATCAACAACAAGTCCTTTGGCAAAAATCACTGGCGCCATGCTATCCACTATATTCACACTGATGTTTCGGATGACTAAAACCACCTTTGCCTCCTTCTTCACTTCTAATGCCTCCTTCACCTCAACCATCCATCTCGCTTCTTGTTATCTCAGTTTTAGTTTCTATTTTTCCATTCTCTATAAAAAGATTTAGCGAATTTAATGATAGAAAATAATTAAACAAATGAGTAAAGAAAAAGAGATTTGTACAAGTTGGCTACTCATCTCTTAAAACAAACAAGGACATTATTAGGTAATTATCCAACAACGTTGTGACATTTAAACGTAATAAACCAGGTAATTTGAGGCATTTTTTTTTTCAGAGGAAGCAAGATATTTTTTTCCAGGATGATTAAGATTTTATTTACTTTCTATAATTATTCTTTCTTTTCTTTTTTTTCTTTCTTCATCTTCTAAATTTTTGTCTTCATCTTTTCTTCCTCCTCCCTTCTACCTTTCTTCTTCCTCTCCTTCCTTTCTTCTTCATTCTCCTTTCTTCCACTTGCCTTCAATATTCTTTACTCCCTTCCCAATTTTATCTATCCAACTTATCCATATACCTGTATCCACCTCGTCTATAACAAGAACTATAGATTAGAATACACAATATAAGCTCGTAAGTTCCAGAGATAACCATGAACAAATATTATTAGATTCTAAAAACAAAAGTAGATCTATGGTATGTATTTACGTTAGTGGAACAGAAGACAAAAGAGGATCACAGATGTATTTGTTTTCTTTTCTGGCATCTGAGTCTTTAATGAGAACCTATTGTACTGTTGAAGGTTTGTGTATTATTGTGATTGTAAGGTCATGTATATAATGATATACTGTACGTTACACACAAGGGACCCTTCCACCACTCACTGTCTCGTTAGTTGTTTATATGCCGCGACCTAGAAAGTATACCTCAGGCTCTGTCTTAGACTTCACCAACGCATTTTACTTATTCAGTCACAGCTTAACTATTAACAAAGTCATCGACCTTGGGTTCGGAGGAGTCTCATGCCGTGGCTCACAGATTTCTTCCTATGACCTTTAACAACTTCTAGACACTGTATATCTGTGTCACTCTACAAGTATTAACATAATATCTTTTCGAAACTTATTTGTTCTTTATTATTGTATGTATGTGAAGCTGACTATCCAACGTAACCTAACCCAACCTAGTAATTAATAAAGGAAGGTCTCTACTCTGACTTATTCTCCGTCTTGTTAAGGTTAGAAAAGATGATCCTTTTAACATTATTCCTCTTGTTTACACACCTGGGGCTTGACACTCACCTACTGTGTCCTTGTTCATCTTAGATCTCATTAGATTATGCGCGGATTCAACCATTCGTAGAGGAGAATTATTATCTAAGAATTACGGTCTCAATTACGCTCTCGGTCTTTACTGAGGGATAAAACCTGGCGGAAAACTTTTGTAACTAGTGATCGCCTTATACATATACCATGTTAATCGTGGTACTGAGAGTGTATGATACAATATTTAATCTTTCCTCTTCCTCCTGACTCCACGTTCGCCTGGCTGAGAGCTGAATATTCAGTGAATCAACTGATATTTAACGTCAATGAATAATTACCCCACCTCGTGCCTTGCGCAAACCTCCTGCCATATATCTGAGCTAATGGTGTGAGGGAGTGTGGGAAGACCGCTTGGGGACTGCTCTCTTTAAACTACTTTCCACACACATACATACACTCTTTCAGGCTTCACCACTATTACTCTCTCACACTCAAACACCCAAGGCACTTCCCAGGTCCCACTATCAAAATCACTCTCACACACATGCAAGAGCGGTACAATTCCTTAACGTTGTCATGGCCTGGACGTTGCAAGGACCTAGTAGCCCTGAACACCGAAGGAACACGCCAGTACACTGATCCACGATGAGCTGAGGTGAGAGGAGTGTGAAAGGTCAGTGGTCACCCAAGATCCAAGGACTAGTTATTTCAAGGGTCATAGTACAAATCGAACACTTCAGCAACAGACAGAACAAGGACCTAGTAGAATTAAGGACGGTAAATACAAGGACTACTACTTACTACTAACCACTCCAGCATCAACTATCCAGCATCAACTATCCAACATCAACTACTCCAGTATCAACTACTCTAGCATCAACTACTCCAGCATCAACTACTCCAGTATCAACTACTCCAGTATCAACTACTCCAGCATCAACTACCCAGTATCAACTACTCTAGCATCAACTACTCCAGCATCAACTACTCCAGCATCAACTACTCCAGCATCAACTACTCCAGCATCAACTACTCCAGCATCAACTACTCCAGCATCAACTACTACAACAACTATTACCCTTTCTTCTTCTTCTGCTGGTCAGTTCATCAACCAAGATTTATCACTGATTCTGGCGTGGATGAGGCGACATCTCGGGTAGTTAATCAAAATGCTAATCAATTATGCAAGATGAGCTGCACACAGATCTGCGATACCTCACTTTGATCAGCTGGCTGTAGGAAGAGAGAGAGGAGGAGGAGGAGGTGCTGATCACGTTATCAGGGAAACTGATCACTTGGTCCAGTGCTCAGACATCAAGCGAAGGTCTTCTTCTAATTAGCGTCGTACCACTTTCTCCTCTTTGTGTTGAGTCTTAAGTTAAAAAAAACGGGGAGAATGAGTCGTTCATCTGGATGGGATGTAAGATACACTTGGATAAAGGAAGAAGTTTATATAGGTAATGGAGGAAGGGTGGGGGGGCTCTTACAAGGTGGAGAGTTTCAGAAGAGTCAGGCCGAGGAGGATAGTGTCTTTAAGAACATAAGAACATAAGAATGGAGGAAACTGCAGTGGGCCTATTTGGCCCATATTGGGCAGTCCCATTTACACCCAACCCCTATTGCTCATATATCCATCCAACCTATGTTTGAAGTTATCCAGCGTATTCGAGTTAATGATGATATTTGGAACTTGTTCCAGTCGTCCACTACTCTATTCCAAACCAATGTTTACCTATTTCGCGCCTAAATCTAAATTTGTCCAATTTAAAACCATTGTTACGAGTCGCCCTGGTTGATAGTTTGAGTACCTTTGTAATGTTCCCCTTGTTCAGCCCCGACTTCCATTTATACACCTCGATCATGTCGCCCCTCACTTCATTCTCTCGAGGGAGTGCAAATTAAGATGCTTTTAACCTGTCTCTGTACTTTAGCGTCTTCTAATGTCCGGGATTAGTCTTGGTCATTCTCCTCTGAATTCTTTCCATGATTCTATATCCATTCTGTTATACGGTGACCAGAATTGAACTGTGTAATCCAAGGAGTCTATCTCGCGGGATACTGAAGCAACACAAGGCTCTGGCTACACCGTCTCTACTGTACATAAGTTCACTTACCCCAGAAGAAGAAACACCTCTCAAGTTAGTGGCCACCGATGCCCTCGACCTCTGTGGTATTTGACCCGAACCGAGTTACTTCCTCAACTGAACAAGAGGAACTTTGTCCGTCCGTGATATTGCTCGGCGCTGTGTCATCACTTGTAAGTAAGAAGGCAGCTCGTTAATCTTGTAAAGAAGCAAATTACCAGCGAATTGAAGCTCTTTAATTAATTATCACTCTTAATGTAGTGTAAGATCAAACCTAGAATACTCGCTTGACAGGCTTTAGTTACTGAAATAACATTATGACATGAGCACTAAAGCTGTGACGGAACACCTGACCCAACCTAACCTAACCTGACCTAATCCAACTTAAAATAAACTAACTTAAACCTAACCTAACTTAACCTAACCCTCAGGTAGCGTATTTTAATCATCGGTGAAATAAGCTGACGGGTAACTACGTTCAGATGTTCTGCATTAAGGCTAGTGTATATGACGGGCTGAAGAGGGCTAGTTCTGTAAGGAAGAGAGAGAGAGAGACGACCTGAACCACAGATTTAAGAGATGCTTTGTGTTGAATAAGAATGTGTTATACGTCTTGTGTCACGACCAACGCTTACCTGAGAGAAGATGATGTAACTTGTATTTATTACGACATTTCCAGAGCAGCAGCAGAAGAGAGGAAGCAGGAGAGATGACGAAGAAGGAAGAAAGGAGGAAAATTTAGAAGACAGAATGAGGAAAGGTATAGGAGAAAGAGGAAAGATGAAGAACGTAGGAAGGTAGCATGGTATGCATCAGCTGGACTCTGAACCAGCTGAGAGGTAAGAAACTTCACGCTGTTCTTTTCTTATGTATAGTTAATCAACACTTGGTAACTTGTTCATTTCTGGCTTGATTAAGTTAGTCCTGACCTCGCTTCCTCGTCCAATTTGACCTGACATTTGGGAGAAACTTTTCATCTATAAACGATTCCTAAACGCAAGTGGATATGAAATTTTTCTCATAATGGTATAATGAAGCTCTCGTCCAGGAGTTAATTGATGTTTATATGATTCCAGATACAAAATATACATTGTATTTTTTTTTCTTGCGTTCTGGTTATTTTATTAGCTCACTTGTTATGTTCAAATCAATAGTCCACAATCCTCGAGAATTACCCTGATATTTGAACTTCCAACAGAGGCGGCCGCCACAGGAGAGTTGTTTCAATCACCCGAATATGTCCCTTTGAGATCATTTATACAATAGTTTAAACCCTCGAGTGATGTTTTGTTACTTATGTGGATCAGTCGGGGAATTAAAAGTTGTCCCAGTGATATGTTATTTGGTTCTAGACTGTCACATCTTTTGAGTTCTTTGTGTGTTATTTTATACAGGATAAGCAGGATATTTTTTCCTCGAGGCACCTGAATGAAAATGAATTGACTTCCGAGAAAATCTTAATTCCTAACTCTTTCATGACGATGGTCTTAACCCCCAGAGGATTATAACATAAACTATCGCCTTTAAAGAGTTATACCTTAAACCATCGTCCTCAGAGAGTTATAATTAAACCATCTTTCTTAAAGGATTAATCTATATTATCAGTGATATTTCAACCATTTACAATTTCTTCTAAACACATTAATCATTTTTGTTCGAGGCGATTCAGTTGCCGGAGGACCCCAAGTTCAACCAGCTGTTAATGGCTACCTAACGTTACAGTTTGGGGAAAAGAAGGTGCCCGAGTTCAGTGCCGGCCACCCTTTATGCCTCCTTGTGTACTGAAGGATTAGTATATGAAAATATTATCTACACTGTCCCAAGTGTTGTCAGACCTTTGGGACACGAGTTAGGTTAGGTTAGGTAGTCGTTTATATTGGTAATCTAACTTTAGAAATAATCAGTATCTACGCTGCAGTAACATCCACAAAATTTATTCATTACTATTCTTCTTTGCCGTCTGAAGTACTGTGATCAAACTGTGGCAGACGTTGAGTGTTTATGTCTCTAGACACTTGAGTTAGCGGTGCAATCACCATAAACAACGACGTAAAATGGTGCTTGATGATAAGTCTATATTGTGGGGAGGAGATTGTATTTACGTATGTTTTTAAACTTGAGTACTTCTCTCAATAACCTTTTCAATAATTATTAGCCCCATTAAAGATCCTTGAAAAAGCTTTACGTTCACCGATCATAAACCTTTCGCTACCTTCATGTTTGTGCCGTACAGGTGTGTAATGGCGTGTGTCGGAGAGTTAAACAAACCTGAGGATTAATCGGTGTGTCAGATGGCTGTGTCACTTGGTGGAGACATTACCTTCTGGGGGACCACAAAGAGAGAGAGAGAGAGAGAGAGAGAGAGAGAGAGAGAGAGACATAAATTCATCGTTTAGTTATTATTACCAGGTTCAATTTGGTGCTGTTTTATCTTGTTATTTTTTGTGTTTTTTGCTGTTTTTCTTGTATTTTATATTGTGTTTTTTCCTAGATTAAAATAAAGAATGATAAACACACACACACACACACACACACACACACACACACACACACACACACACACACACACACACAATCCCTCTAGCTCTGACACCCACCAAGAGATGTCCTGTGTTGACGTATTACCAGGTGCCATAGAGCCATCTACCCGTGACAATGCACTGGCACCAATAAGGAGTTGGTCAGTCTCTGCAAGAACATCCGGCTCCTTGCCCTTCTACATCCATCTATCTATCTATCTGTCTGGAATTTTGTCTCTGTTCTCCGTCTGTTTGTGTCCGTCTGTCTATCTGCCTGCCTGTCTGTCTCTGTCTGTCCTTCAAATAGAGGGAAAATATTGTGCTGAGGATCTTCAAATCGTCTCTCCTTCCTAAGCTTCCATTTGTATTTTATTTAATTATTTCCTCCTATCTCTTGTATTCTTTGACCTCCTTCTTGTCTCTCGTTCTTCGTCTCTTTCACTCTTATTCTCTCTCTGATTGCTGTTTTCTTTATTCCCATATAATTATTTTTTTTCATCCGTAGTTCGTATCCTGTTGTTGTTATTTATTTATATTTTATTCATTATCTTTATTCTCTTTATTCCTCTCTTCGTTCACCTTATTTATCTCTCCATGCTTTTCGTCTTTTGTTATTTTTACTCCTTCATATTATAACATTCTATCTCTAGTCTTCGCTGATTGGCCAGAAGTACTAGAGCCCGGCCAATGATATCCTTGGATGACTACCAGAGACGCAGTTATTGGCAGGAAGCGATACATTCGTGATCAAACAAGAAAGCTTTCCGGTACCGTTCCTAGCCAATGATTTCATCTTTATTAGCCACCCGGGAGATATGATTAGTCTTTCTTTAACACACTGCTAGCTAATCTAGAAGGTTTATATCATACACACATAGTATGTCCAATTATCTCTGTCTATATATTTGGTACTGTAACGTAATATTCATTGTGTTATTTTCTACCTGTCCCTACGTCATCTCCTTATCAACACCTGTCACGGTATGAACTATGACAATTTCCTGTTGATACCACCTGGATTATTCTATCTTTACTACTAAATATATAATCGTTTACCATCAACATATATTTGACGTATTTCTTTGTCGTTTCTCCCCGTCATTATTTTGTGAGCGGAGGATAACATCATGGGAGAAACTAATGCGACCCTGTAGCTAGAGACAAAATTCAATTGTTAGTTATCGATAAGCGTTTCTATTGCTATAATTTAACGATATCGTAACTTTAGCCACTTGGTATGGTGGCAGAGATGACATTAACGAGAAGCTTGAACAACATACTCACAACAATAACAAGAAGATTCAGCAAAGAAGAGTAGAAAGGTTAGGTTAGACCGGAATCCTCTGTACAAGCTTTTCTCGGGGAACTGTTTTGTCTGTTTGTCTGAGCTGATCAAATGTACATCTGCGTAGGTCGATAAATGTTACAAGTGGCAGCATCCCATTCTTACTAAACAACCATATAAAAGTCTACCTGATGTAAACAAAATGACGTCAGTTAATTACTTCGATTAGAGAAAGTAACTATCATTATGGGGAAGCCAGTTGATGTGATTTGTGACGACTGCTGAAACCTGAGTGACTCTCTTTCTCTCCCCTGCCTCTTTGATTCCCCGCCTTCTTCCTCCTTCACTCCTTCTTCCTCACTCTTTTTCTCTTAACAACAACACCACATAAACATCCTCCCCTCCTCTTCTTCCCTTCCCTCCTCTTCTTCCCCTTCCTCCTCTTCTTCACACCCCTCCTTCTTCACCTCCCCTCTTCCTTTATTCCTCATCCCTACAACATCACCGTACAGAACTCCCTCCCTCCACCCACCCTTTTCCCCCCTTCCTCCCACACCACCACCACGCTATAAACATCTCCCCTACCCCCCCCCCCCTCCCACCCCCTCCCCCCACCCCCCCACCCTCCTTTACTCCCTCAGGCAACATCGGCCAGAGTTGATCAAGCGAAACCCAAACAGTGTCTTCCTGTTTTCATTTTCTAAGTATCCCCTGACATATAACCAAAATAACAAATATATGTATTTTTTTTCGTCACACTCAGTTTATACATTTATCCTGCATGTATATATATATAAATTTGGGTGGTTACATACTAAAGCTGATGTCGAATATGTAAAGTTTCTGATTTTTGATTCGATTTAGTCCTTCGTCACGTATCAGTTTAGTTGTTGTCTCAAAGGACAGTAATATCTAAGTAACACCAAGAGGTCTCCAGTCCCCAAAAAAATAAATCATCAAAACCAAACAAAATTAATATATTCAAGCTTGATGTATTATGTTAAATATACTATCTGGTGATTGATGACGTCTCTCAGCTTAACACAGTATCTACCGAGAGTAAAAAAAGTTATTGAGTAGTGTTCTAAGACGGTAACTCCTCCTTCACCTACCAGCTGAATCAAAATTATGCGGATGTTTATTTCATAGAGGTCAGCAGTGAGGCTCTACTGTGATATACAGCTACCTATATGTATTAATGTCTTCTATATATAGTCTTTTACTCAGCATCGTAGGTGATTATAGTTCTAAAAATAGTGGGTGAAAGAGAGGAAGTCAAGACATTTCCATCCCCTGACTGACTTATTAAAGACATCGTCATCCGCCAGGCTACCCACTAGAAGTCAGTTGTCACAGATTAAATGTAAATCATTTTGGTCTTTGACCACAGCACAGCACCAACACAGCACAACAACAGCACAGCAACACAATAAATGTGTAGTAATCACAAAGATTTAAGATAATTATATACATAAACTAAACGACTAAAACAATACTGCGGACTAGATAAAAACACTTGTGGGCAAAGATGTACCATAGTCTGATGTTAAGCGGTCTGATAAAACAATCTGAACACACACACACACACACACACACACACACACACACACACACACACACACACACACACACACACACACACACACAAGTTCTTATTAAAAATATAAGATTCCAGTATAAAACGTTTCATAGCCCTAATGACGTCAGCTGAGGAATAATGTCTATTAAATAATTTTGTTCCAATAATTTCAAACTCAAATCATTACGTCTGTTCGTAATATAATACCTAAATTATTAAAACACTTCAGTGATATTAATTATTCATAATTAATAATTCATTAGAGTTTCATGGAATGTAAAGTTTTGGAGATATATACAGCAGCAACCGCAGAGGGAAATTGCCAGTGGGAGGTCACCGAGTTTGGGTGTTACCGAGTCGACTGTGACTTAAAGTTCATGTATAGGGATAATACCGTGTGTTAAGCAAGTGCTCTCTACAAATAATACGTATAAAATTCACATTCCTTGAATCTGTTGAAAAATGATGTGGAAAGGAGGAGAGGGAAAGGTGTGGGGGTGATGTAAACGAGGAGTAGTGTTGACCTGTCAGGAACGGTAGTGAATGTCTTGGGGTCAAATGCTCTCTCTCTCTCTCTCTCTCTCTCTCTCTCTCTCTCTCTCTCTCTCTCTCTCTCTCTGTACTGTATTTTAAATGACAGTCTCTAGTGGTACTGTTTCTCTCTGGGGCACTAGCTATCTCTCCCGGGGCACCTTGTTATCTCTCTGGGGCACTAAACATCCTCATTTGCAGCCCCTAAATACCCCTCTCCTGGGTCAATCACATTATCTCTCTCTTTCCCCAAAGGATTAGTCATCGTACTCAAGGAATTAAGTCATTGTACTTCAAGGGTTTAAGGACCGTATCGTACTGAAGAAAGGTTAGCATTGTTATGCTCAAGAGGGCTGACATCGTACTCAAAGAGGGTTGTTAATGTACTCAAGGGCTTAAACTATATCTCCACCACTTTTTCGTGTTCTATGCCATCTGAGTCTTAGTGTATATTATATTTAGTCGACTTAAGTATACGTTATAATAATAATAATAATAATAATAATAATAATAATAATAATAATAATAATAATAATAATAACAACAACTTTTAAGATTTACAAGATTTGACTTTTTGACCTATGTGTGATTGCAACTTGACTTAAGCATGACCCTAGAATGACCTCAACTCACTAACCTCCAAAAATTTGATACAGAATAACCTCCTAAAGTCTCAGCTTCAAGCTGACCATAGGGCCATTATTTTATCGCCACACCCGTAAACATTACTTGCCACAATACAGTATTAATAACGGAGAGATATTGCTACAACCCCTGATACCTTTCAAGTGCTTATATCAGGAGCTCTCTCTCTCTCTCTCTCTCTCTCTCTCTCTCTCTCTCCTCTCTCTCTCTCTCTCTCTCTCTCTCTCTCTCTCTCTCTCTCTCTCTCTCTCTCCTCTCTCTCTCTCTCTCTCTCTTCCATTTCCATCTTCCTTTCTCCCCTCTTCCCCCTTCCTCTCGTTCCTCTGACCTCCCCCTTCCTCTTCTCCCCATTCTGTATAACGGAGAGGGAGGAAAGGAAAGAGGACAAGAGACTTGTGAAAGTGTGGGGAGATGGAATGAGAAATGGATGATGGTAGTATGAGGAAGGAAGGAGAGAATGGGATGAAATAGGGAATGGGAAGATGAAAGAAGTGAGGATTTGGGGTGAGTTGGGGGGTCATGGTGAAAGACGTAATGAGGATGTGGAGGAGAGATGTGTGAGTGGGGAGAGGTCGTGTGGGGAGGATGTGTAGAGGTGAGAGTGTGGGTGAGTCGGGGTGTTGTGGGGGGGGGGGGGGGGGGGGGGGGGGGGGGGGGGGGGGGGGGGGGGGGGGGGGGGGGGGGGGGGGGGGGGGGGGGGGGGGGGGGGGGGGGGGGGGGGGGGGGGGGGGGGGGGGGGGGGGGGGGGGGGGGGGGGGGGGGGTCATCAGCCGAGGAAAGAGGTCTGTGTAATGAGAGGATGTGTGTAGCGAGGGATGAGGGACGGGGAGGGGGGAGAGGTGGAAAAGACAGCAACTCCTAGGGGTTTCCTCGCCGTGCTAAAGAGAGGAAAAACTGAGGGCAAGGTGGGGAGACGATGTCCTCTGAGGCAGGTTTTTATGAGGGCCTGGAACACTACCTCTCTCTCTCTCTCTCTCTCTCTCTCTCTCTCTCTCTCTCTACTCTCTCTCTCTCTCTCCTCTCTCTCTCTCTCTCTCTCTCTCTCTCTCCTCATCAGCATATTTGCTTTCCTGCCTCATATCATCCTTCTCCTCTTTCCTCTCACTTGGGTCTCACCTCTGACCTTTCTCCCTCTCACCCCTCACTCCTACTCTCACCCCTCTGCTCTACTCACCCCCTCACTCTGTAGTCACCCTCACTCTATAAGTCACCTCACTCTCTCTCACCCCTCACTCTACTCACCCCCTCACTCTACTCCCTCACCCCTCACTACTCTCACCCCCTCACTCTATAGTCACCCCCTCCCTCTACTCTCTCCTCTGTCCCCACTCCCTCACTCTCTCTCCCCTCACTCTACATAGTCACCCTCCTCTACCCCACCCCCTCACTCTATAATCACCCCTCACTCTATAGTCACCCCTCACTCTACTCTCACCCCCTCACTCTATAATCCCCCTCTACTCCCCCTCCTCCTAATCCCCTCCCCTCACTCTGCCTGTCACCCCTCCTCCTACTCTCACCCCCCTCACTCTCTCTCACCCCCTCCTCCTCTCTCACCCCTCACTCCTATAGTCACCCCTCTCTCTCTCACCCCTCCTCTATAGTCCCTCCTCCTCTACTGGTACCCCTCACTCTCTCTCCACCCCCTCTGCCTCTCTCACCCCTCCCTCCCTATAAATCACCCCCTCCCTCCTCTCACCCCTCACTCCTACTCTCACCCCTCACTCTATAGTCACCCTCACTCTGCTCTCACCCCTCCTCTCTTTCTCACCCCTCACTCTCTCTCTTCCCCCTCACTCTAATCCTCCCCTCCTCCTGTCCTCCCTCCCTCCTGTGCCCCTCACTCTACTAGTCACCCTCCTCACTACCATTACCCCTCACTCTATAGTCCCCCCTCCCTCTCTCACCCCCTCCACTCTATAGTCCTCCCTCCTCTATAGTCACCCCTCCCTCTCCTCTCACCCCCTCACTCTCTCTCACCCCCTCACTCTCTCTCACCCCCCTCACTCTACTCTCCCCCTCACTCCTACTCTCCCCCCCTCCTATAGTCCCTCCCCTCCTCTCTAGTCTCCCCTCCTCTACTCTCTCCCCTCACTCTGCGTCTGCCCCCTCACACTCTACTCTCACCCCTCACTCTCACTCTCACCTCACTCTGAAATCACCCCTCCTCTCTCACCCCTCTATAATCACCCCTCTCACTCTACTCTCACCCCTCACTCTACTGTCACCCCTCACCTCTCTCTCACCCCTCACTCTACTCTCACCCCCTCCTAACTCTTCTGTGGGTCATGGCCGGAGTCAGGCAGGCAGTCGTTCATTATACACTTAATTGCTCAGAAGTTTCGCTCTGTCAGTTCAGGCAGGGAAAGGGCAACTGGTAATCACCACCAAAGCTGCTGGGAGATGGGGAGAGAGATGGGAGAGAATGGTCAGAAGGATAAGTGGGTGGGAAGAGAGGAATGGGTGATGGGAAAGATCAGAGTGGGCTGGAAGAAGAGAGAAAAGGGAGTGAGAGTGGGCAGAAGAAAACGACGGTGTTGGCAGGGGAAGAATGAGATGAAGGAGAGAAGAATAGAAAAGGAGGAGGAAGAAGATGAGAGGAATAAATTGAAGGGGAAGAGATCATGAGGTGGAAAGGAGAGGTGGGAGAGGGAGGAATGGGAGAACTTGAGGAAGGAAGGTGGGAGTAAGGGGTTAGGAAGAGGAAAAGACTGAAAGAAAAGGGGAAAGATGTAGAAATTGAAACAGGAAAGAAAGGGGAGTGAAGAGTAAGAGAAAGAAAGTGAAAGAGTGTAAGGGAGAATAATAGGAGAAGTGAGAAGAACAGAGATAAAAGTGAGAAAATGAGAAGAGTTGATGAAATTGAGAGAGGGTAAAAGTGAAGGAGAATGTAAGAAAGCAGTGGGAAGTCTTTGATTTTGTGTGAGAGGGAGAGGGAAAAGGAAGAGGAAGGGAGAGGAGAGAGGAGATAAGAAGAGGAAGGAAAGCAAGGAGAAACTAAAGAGAATGGAATTATGGAAGGCAGCTGCTAGAAAATAAAGTGAAGAAATTACTGAGAATGAGAAGAATAGGAGAGAAAAATAACCAAAAAAGAGAGATTGAAGAAAAGCAGGGTGGGGAACAAAAGAATGAAGAAAAGAAAAGACCAAAGAAAGAAAAAGAAAAAGGAAGACAAGAAAGAGTGGGCTGAGATTATGACGTGCCATCCCACCTCCCTGCGTTGTCTCCTGCAAGCCAACGTGTGATGGGCTGGACGCTGCGACGAACCCTCTTGGGGCCAATTCCCGATTCATTTCTTCCTTCTCAGATCATAGACCTTAGAGCCATCTGTGGGATGGCCTAATGCTCCTTCCCGGCCTCTGTCCCCTAGAGATTTACGTCGAAGTCGTCAAAGATCATTTTTTTCGTGTCATTGAAAGAAAAAAATGATTCTTCATCAATAGATTGCAGATAGAAGGAAAATGCCGAGGTTATGTTCCCGTCTCCCTGTAGGCGTGGGGGGTGTGTATGGGGAGCGTGTGTGTAAAACCCAGTGAAGGCGTGTGTGGTTGGGTCGTAGTGATGAGGGGCGTAGCATTGTTGGTGTGAGCGTGTGGGCGTAATAGTAGAATGATTGATGTGGGCGTGGTATGAGGGTTTGGTGTTAGGTAAGACCTGGCGATAGAATGCGGCGAGGCAATGCTGTGGGCGTGGTGAAGGTGTGTGGGCGTGGTGACGGGATGATAAGACAGGCCACAGGTGTTGTGAACCTGTCATTCTTACACACTCTGAAAACTAACACCTCTCACACTCTAGAGGTTTAATGTACATACTTTGCACGCTCTGAAGCCTATGTCTTATTCTCCCTGTCTAGAAACAACACTCTCTCTCACACACTGGCCACTCTCCACACACAGTCAAAGTTAGAGTCCCCATCGCCCTGTCATAGCTTATACACCTACGTCACCTCTCCTCCCAGACCTGGGGGGTGAGGTGAGGAGGAGGAGTCGAGTAGGGTGGCAAAGTGTGTATCCTGGAGGTATGCTATCTTCCGTATTTAGTACAGAAGCGTCATATTCTTCCGCGCCCAGTACAGGTAACGTCATGTTCTTATATACTCAGAAATCAGGTAATAATCCGTATTCTTCCGTATACAATACAAGTTATGCATCATGTTTCCTCATCAAAAGTACAGGTAGCGTCCGTATTTCCCGTAAATACAGTTAATGTACGTATTCTGTCTCAAAATAGTACCAGGTAACATCCGTATTTCTTTCCCAACACACACACACACACACACGCACACTGCACACACACACACACACACACACACACACACACACACACATTATACCATCAGGTATCAGCTCAGATTCTTTACCAGCATAGACTAAAATCCTGTAGTGACGTTTTCTGTTTTGTTTGCGGTGTAAAATAGCAAATCAATCTACGTCATTTTCTGTCATTTTTATCAAGCAACTCTTGTAAGTGTTTTCTCATTTATGTATGCTTGGTCTGGCGTCTTGAGGTGGAATAGGTGAAGTGAGCAACCGTAACTTCTAG
>NW_024728420.1:0-3804 GCF_018991925.1 Homarus americanus | reverse complement strand
GTTCACTAACCAACTCTCTTGTTCACTAACCATCTCTCCTGTTCACTAACCATCTCTCCTGTTCACTAACCAACTCTCTTGTTCACTAACCAACTCTCTTGTTCACTAACCAACTCTCTTGTTCACTAACCAACTCTCTTGTTCACTAACCATCTTTGTTGTACACTTGTCTTCTGCACTATGAGTTGCAAGAAATGTGTTTATTTATTTATTACCAACGAGAGAGAGAGAGAGAGAGAGAGAGAGAGAGAGAGAGAGAGAGAGAGAGAGAGAGAGAGAGAGAGAGAGAGAGAGAGAGAGAGAGAGAGAGAGAGGATGCTGACAACAGGATGATGAAGGATGCTGTAGAGATATGCACAGCCGGGATACAGTAGGTTGAACAGCAGGGCACAGCAAAGCAGATAAAAGCAGGCTGCAGGGCTCTTTATGGTGCAGCAAAAATCCGAAATATTGAGGTAATGGATGGTGTAGCGAGTCCCCAGGCACAGCAGGGGTACAGCACGATGCAGCAGGGGTACAGAACGGTACAGCATGAATCCCCAGGGGCACAACAGGAGTATAGGAGGCCGACGGTGCAGCACAGACAATAAAACGATGAGTAATGGGTGTGGTTTTTAGGCTTGTAGTGGTGATGGTGATGTAGGGGTGGTGATGGTGATGTAGGGGTGGTGATGGTGATGTAGGGGTGGTGATGGTGATGTGGTGATGGTGATGGTGATGTAGGGGTGGTGATGGTGATGTAGGGGTGGTGATGGTGATATAGATGTAGTGGTGGTGATGTAAGGATGGTGATGGTGGTGGTGGTGGTGATATAGATGTAGTGGTGGTGACTGAAAGGTTGGCTGGGGCGTCATAAAGCCTGAAGGAAGGGCCGCTAGACCCAGGGTTGGAGCCCCGCCGGTCAGCCGCCAGCTTCGACAATAAACATAACATTGGGGGGAGACGCAAATTTATGCAAGGGCCGTCCTCATGAGCGTCCCTCGCAAGTTTTAAAAGGCCTTTTTAAAGAGCGCCGGAACCTAGCGTAGACGCCAAGAACAAAGCCATTCAGAACTTTATATGACTTCATTAGAGAGCGCACCGTGTTTTTTTCCTTTCTTTAAAGTCCCTGTGCGCCATAATAGAGGCACACGCCATTATCCTCTTGGAGTCCATGTTGGCGGTGTGTGTGTTGGGGTGAGGGGGAGAGGAGGGTGTGTTTTTATGAGGTTTGTATAGAATACTTTTGTTTTGTGTGGTTAGTGGGGGAGGATCATGAGATGGGTGTATAGGAATAAGCTGTCGTTATTGTAAACCTCCCTAAGTGTGTGTGTGTGTGTGTGTGTGTGTGTGTACGATTAAAAAGGCCATACTGAAAGGCACGCACGCACTATAAATACGCAAACACAACATTTAACACCACAACCGTCACCCTACGTACTAAAACCTTACACACACACACACACACACACACACACACACACACACCAGAACAAATCATCACCTGTACATTTGTAAACATTGAAATGATAATAGGAAGATAAAAAAAACGTACTGATAAAAACCCGATCTACTTAAAATTAAAAACTAATTTCGCTTAATTAGAACAAGAGTCATTAACACGAAAAGTCTCGCTGTGAGAGAAACATTAGGGATATGTAGGTTATTATTATTAATGTGCTTCTTTAATATGCTGCAATCACTTCTTCGAAATGGCTCGTTCAATGAAAATTCTCAAGAACGGTAAAGAAATTCCATAGTCTATATTTAGTGAGGCAATAATTTTATGTGTGCGTGAGAGGGTGTTTTTGTTTTTTCATTCACTGCAACAACTACAAAGGAATCGTAATAATTTTCACTTTTATAAAACTATTTCCCAATTATACATCATTACCTATTTACGATTGGGGGTCCATATTTAAACACACTTACACTTCCCTATTGCCCTCTCCTTATTAAGTACTGATATATTGCATCAAAAGAATTACCAATTACATACTGTATACCTTTTTCTTCCGAATTCCTATGTTACTACACTGTAAATAGAACCACCACTTCCCCAGTAATAAAACCTATTATTCCCGAGTTCCTATTCAACTACACACTCCCGTCCCCATTACAAATATCTATTACTCCCGAGTTCCTATTACACCCCACCCTCCCGTCCCCATTACCATCTCCCTATTAGCAACTATTATATATTTCGTCTTGTATAACCATTATATATAATCTCAGCGTATTATGTATATTTTGTATGCAGATATATACACAGCATAAGCATACATTCATGTCATTGTTTACACGAGTATACACAAACATACTACTACTGCTGTATTTAGCATATTTATATCTCTGTATTCATTTCCCTTACAATACATAAAATGCTACAGAATAATCATGTATCTATGTAACCCTCTGGCTGGCTGTCTGAATTTACATATAAACTCTTATGTATTTGGTACGAAGAATATACGACCTTCTTCCATATACATATATATACATAGTGTTGACCTCTTGTGTGTGTGAATGAATACGAGAATTACCCCTCGTGTATAAGATATAAACATGACCTTTTTTGGTGTATGAATAAACAAAACGTTGACTTCCTTGTGTATGAATAAACAAAACGTTGACTTCCTTGTGTATGAATAAACAAAACGTTGACTTCCTTGTGTATGAATAAACAAAACGTTGACTTCTATGTATACACGCCGCCATTGGGCTCTCATTATACACATTGTTCTGGAGTGCTGTGGCAATGACATATTTTGCATAGTGAGAAGGTAAGGTTAGGTTAGATCAGATCATATAATCTTAGGTTAGGGCATTAGGTTACGTCAGTTAGGCCATGTTAGGTTAGATTTGGTTAGATCACATTATGCAAGATTAGGTTACGATTGGTCAGGTCAGGACGCATTTGGTTAGGTTAGATTATATCATGTTAAGTCAGTTTAGGTCAAGTCGCATCAAGTTAGGTTATGTTTGGTCAGGTCAAGTCGCGATAAGATTAATTAGGGCCAAATTCTGCCAGGTTAGGTTAGTTAAAGTAAAGTTATGTTAAGGTTAAATAGTGTTAAATAAGGGCAGATCAGATCAGATCAGATCAGATCAGGTCAGGTCAGGTCAGGTCAAGTCAGGTCAGGTCAGGTCAGGTCAGGTTAGGTTGAGGTATTTACAGAAACTTATCAATTATATTTTTCTGAGTAATAAAAAGAACCGATACACATAAAAAATACATATAAGCTGAAGTTGAGATAATAAAATTATAATGAATGATAAAGAAAATGCTAAAGAATAGAAAATATAATAGAAAGGATAAAACAACATTGGAAGATAGAGAAGAAGACTAAGAAAATGAAGGAATAGAGAGGAACGTCAGAAAATATTAGGTAATAAACACGTACACTCAGCCATTACGAGCCTTCATCTAATTGTATCTGACACTCCGCTGGCCACTGTACGGCTGGGTGGTGCACACACTTACAGTACGGCTGGGTGGTGCACACACTCACTGTACGGCTGGGTGGTGCACACACTCACTGTACGGCTGGGTGGTGCACACACTCACTGTACGGCTGGGTGGTGCACACACTCACTGCACGGCTGGGTGGTGCACACACTTATTGTACGGCTGGGTGGTGCACACACTCGCTGTACGGCTGGGTGGTGCACACACGCACTGTACGGCTGGGTGGTGCACACACTCACTGTACGGCTGGGTGGTGCACACTCACTGTACGGCTGGGTGGTGCACGCTCACTGTACGGCTGGGTGGTGCACACACTCACTGCACAGCTGGGTGGTGCACACACTTTATTGTACGGC
>NW_024728419.1:0-25500 GCF_018991925.1 Homarus americanus | reverse complement strand
TTTATTGGGCTAATGAAATATATATGGATCCTCGGGTTTCAAAGCCGCATTTGGTTAAACGTTACTCTGATCACTTAAGCGGCACGGGTGGTCCCCATTAGAGGTTAATGGCGCCATAAGGTCGTTGAACAGGCTTTGTGTGAAATATAGCAGAGTCTAGGACTGCTTTTATTGTCCTAGTGTCCCAGAGGTAGCGTTCCACGGTCACAATTATAAAATCGTGGGTTCAAATCCTGGTGGGGTGAGATGTTGATTATATGTAGAAGTCCGCGTGCTTTATTGGGCTAATGAAATATATATGGATCCACGTGTGTCGAAGCCGGATTTGGAAAAACGTTACTCTGATCACCAAAGCGGCACGGGTGGTCCCCATTAGAGGTTAATGGCGCCATAAGGTCGTTGAACAGGCTTTGTGTGAAATATAGCAGAGTCTAGGACTGCTTTTATTGTCCTAGTGTCCTAGAGGTAGCGTTCCCCTGTCACAATTATAAGATCGTGGGTTCAAATCCTGGTGGGGTGAGGTGTTGATTATATGTAGAAGTCCGCGTGCTGTATTGGGCTAATGAAATATATATGGATCCACGTGTTTCGAGCCGGAATTGGTAAAACGTTGCTCTGATCACCTAAGCGGCACGGGTGGTCCCCATTAGAGTTTCATGGCGCCATAAGGTCGTTGAACAGGGTTTGTGTGAAATATAGTAGAGTCTAGGACTGCTTTTATTGTCCTGGTGGCCCAGAGGTAGCATATCCCGGTCACAATTATACGATCGGTGGTTCAAATCCTGGTGGGGTGAGGATTAAATATAGGTCTCGCGTTTTTTATTGGCTAATGAAGAGTTAAGGCGACCCCGGTTTTGCCGACGGTAAACGTTGCCTGATCACCTGCCGCACGGGTGGGTCCCTATTAGAGGTTCACGGCGACATAAGCTCGTTGAACAGTCTTTGTGTGAAATATAGCAGAGTCTAGGACTGCTTTTATTTTCCTGGTGGCCCAGAGGTAGCGTTCCCCTTTCACAATTATAAGATCGTGGGTCTGAATCCTGGTAAAGGGAGTGTTGACGCGGCGTAGAAGTCCGCACTTTATTGGCCACGAACATATATGGCGGATCCTCGTAGGCCGGGAAGCCGACGGTAAAAACGTTGCTCTGATCACCTACGCGGCACGGGTGGTCTCCTATAGTGGTTCACAGCGCCATAAGCTCGTTGAACAGGCTTTGTGTGAAATATAGCAGAGTTTAGGACTGCTTTTATTGTCCTGGTGGCCCAGAGGTAGCGTTCCCCGGTCACAATAATAAGATCGTGGGTTTGAATCCTGGTGGGGTGAGGTGTTGATTATATATAGAAGTCCGAGTGCTTTATTGGGCTTATGAATTATATATTGATCCTCGTGTTTCGAAGCCGGATTTGGTAAAACGTTGCTCTGATCACCTAAGCGGCACGGGTGGTCCGCATTAGAGGTTCACGGCGCCATAAGCTCGTTGAACAGGCTTTGTGTGAAATATACCAGAGTCTAGGACTGCTTTTATTGTCCTGGTGGCTCAGAGGTAGCATTCCCCGGTCACAATTATAAGATCGTGGGTTCAAATCCTGGTGGGGTGAGGTGTTGATTATATGTAGAAGTCCGCGTGTTTTATTGGGCTAATGAAATATATATGGATCCTTATGTTTCGAAGCCGCATTTGGTTAAGCGTTGCTCTGATCACCTAAGCGGGACGGGTGGTCCCCATTAGAGGTTCACGGCGCCATAAGCTCGTTGAACAGGCTTTGTGTGAAATATAGCAGAGTTTAGGACTGCTTTTATTGTCCTGGTGGCCCAGAGGTAGCGTTCCCCGGTCACAATTATAAGATCGTGGGTTTGAATCCTGGTTGGGTGAGGTGTTGATTATATGTAGAAGTCCGAGTGCTTTATTGGGCTTATGAAATATATATTGATCCTCGTGTTTCGAAGCCGGATTTGGTAAAACGTTGCTCTGATCACCTTAGCGGCACGGGTGGTCCGCATTAGAGGTTCACGGCGCCATAAGCTCGTTGAACAGGCTTTGTGTGAAATATACCAGAGTCTAGGACTGCTTTTATTGTCCTGGTGGCCCAGAGGTAGCTTTCCCCGGTCACAATTATAAGATCGTGGGTTCAAATCCTGGGGGGGTGAGGTGTTGAATATATGTAGAAGTCCGTGTGCTTTATTGGGCTAATGAAATATATATGGATCCTCGTGTTTCGAAGCCGCATTTGGTAAAACGTTGTTCTGATCACCTACGCGGCACGGGTGGTCTCCTATAGTGGTTCACAGCGCCATAAGCTCGTTGAACAGGCTTTGTGTGAAATATAGCAGAGTTTAGGACTGCTTTTATTGTCCTGGTGGCCCAGAGGTAGCGTTCCCCGGTCACAATTATAAGATCGTGGGTTTGAATCCTGGTTGGGTGAGGTGTTGATTATATGTAGAAGTCCGAGTGCTTTATTGGGCTTATGAAATATATATTTATCCTCGTGTTTTGAAGCCGCATTTAGTAAAACGTTGCTCTCATCACCTAAGCGGCACGCGTGGTCCCCATTAGAGGTTCATGGCGCCATAAGGTCGTTGAACAGGCTTTGTGTGAAATATGGTAGAGTCTAGGACTGCTTTTATTGTCCTGGTTGCCCAGAGGTAGCGTTCCCCGGTAACAATTATAAGATCGTGGGTTCAAATCCTGGTGGGGTGAGGTGTTGATTATATATAGAAGTCCGTGTGCTTTATTGGGCTAATGAAATATATATGGATCCTCGTGTTTCCAAGCCGCATCTGGTAAAAAGTTGCTCTGATCACCTAAGCGGCACGGGTGGTCTCCTATAGTGGTTCACAGCGCCATAAGCTCGTTGAACAGGCTTTGTGTGAAATATAGCAGAGTCTAGGACTGCTTTTATTGTCCTGGTGGCCCAGAGGTAGCGTTCCCCGGTCACAATATAAGATCGTGGGTTTGAATCCTGGTGGGGTGAGGTGTTGATTATATGTAGAATTCCGAGTGCTTTATTGGGCTAATGAAATATATATTGATCCTCGTGTTTCGAAGCCGAATTTGGTAAAACGTTGCTCTGATCACCTAAGCGGCACGGGTGGTCTCCTATAGTGGTTCACAGCGCCATAAGCTCGTTGAACAGTCTTTGTGTGAAATATAGCAGAGTCTAGGACTGCTTTTATTGTCCTGGTGGCCCAGAGGTAGCGTCCCCCGGTCACAATTATAATATTGTGGGTTCAAATCCTGGTGGGGTGAGGTGTTGATTATATGTAGAAGTCCGCGTGCTTTATTGGGCTAATGAAATATATATGGATCCTCCTTGTTTCGACGCCTCATTTGTTAAAACGTTGCTCTGATCACCTAAGCGTCACGGGTGGTCCCCATTAGAGGTTCACGGTGCCATAAGCCCGTTGAACAGGCTTTGTGTGAAATATAGCAGAGTCTAGGAATGCTTTTATTTTCCTGGTGGCCCAGAGGTAGCGTCCCCCAGTCACAAATATGAGATAGTGGGTTCAAATCCTGGTGGGGTGAGGTGTTGATTATATGTAGAAGTCCGTGTGCTTTATTGGGCTAATAAAATATATATGGATCCTCGAGTTTCGATGCCGGATTTGGAAAAACGTTACACTGATCACCTAAGCGGCACGGGTTGTCCCCATTAGATGTTCATGGCGCCATAAGGTCGTTGAACAGGCTTTGTGTGAAATATAGTAGAGTCTAGGACTGCTTTTATTGTCCTGGTGGCTCAGAGGTAGCATACCCCGGTCACACTTATAAGATCATGGTTTTGAATCCTGGTGGGGTGAGGTGTTGATTATATGTAGAAGTCCGCATGCTTTATTGGGCTAATGAAATATATATGGACCCTCGTGTTTTGAAGCCGCATTTGGTAAAACGTTGCTCTCATCACCTAAGCGGCACGTGTGGTCCCCATTAGAGGTTCACGGAGCCATAAGCTCGTTGAACAGGCTTTGTGTGAAATATAGCAGAGTCTAGGACTGCTTTTATTTTCCTGGTGGCCCAGAGGTAGCATTCCCCTTGCACAATTATAAGATCGTGGGTTTTAAATCCTGGTGGGGTGAGGCGTTGATTATATGCAGAAGTCTGCGTACTTTATTGGGCTAATGAAATATATATGGATCCTCGGGTTTCGAAGCCGCATTTGGTTAAACGTTACTCTAATCAACTAAGCGCCACGGATGGTCCCCATTAGAGGTTCATGGCGCCATAAGGTCGTTGAACAGGCTTTGTGTGATATATAGTAGAGTCTAGGACTGCTTTTATTGTTTTGGTGGCCCAGCGGTAGCATACCCCGGTCACAATTATAAGATCGTGGGTCTGAATCCTGGTGGGGTGAGGTGTTGATTATATGTAGAATTCCGAGTGCTTTATTGGGCTAATGAAATATATATGGATCCACGTGTTTCGAAGCCGGATTTGGTAAAACGTTGCTCTGATCACCTAAGCGGCACATGTGGTCCCCATTAGAGGTTCACACCGCCATAAGCTCGTTGAACAGGCTTTGCGTGAAATATAACAGAGTGTAGGACTGCTTTTAGTGTTCTGGTGGTCCACAGGTAGCGTTCCCTGTTCACAATTATAAGATCGAGGTTCTGAATCCTGGTGGGGTGAGGTGTTGATTATATGTAGAAGTCCGCGTGCTTTATTGGGCTAATGAAATACATATGCATCCTCGTGTTTCCATGCCGGATTTGGTAAAACGTTGCTCTTATCACCTAAGCGGCACGGATGGTCGCCATTAGAGGTTCATGGCGCCATAAGGTCGTTGAACAGGCTTTGTTTGAAATATGGTAGAGTCTAGGACTGCTTTTATTGTCCTGGTTGCCCAGAGGTAGCGTTCCCCGGTCACATTTATAAGATCGTGGGTTCAAATCCTGGTGGGGTGAGGTGTTGATTATATGTAGAAGTCCGCGTGTCATTTATTAGCTAATGAAATATATGGGCGGATCCTCGTGTTTCCGGATGATTTGCAAAACGTTGTTTTATCACCTAAGCGTAACGGGTGGTCCCCATTAGAGGCGTCTGGGCGGCACCAAGGTCGTTGAACAGGCTGGTGTGAAATATAGTAGAGCCGGAGGATCAGATTTATTGGTTCCATGTCTAGAGGTAGCGCTCTCGGTCACAATTATAGAATGCGGGTTCAAACCTGTGGTATTGATTATATGTAGAAGTCCGCATGCATTATTGGTACTAATAAAATATATATGGATCCCTTGCTCTGCCGGATTTGTAAAACGTTGTTTTATCACTTGGGCGGCACGGTGGTCCTCATAGTATTCACGCCATGTCGCTGAACAGGCTTATGAAATATAACAGGACTAGGCGTCTGTGCCCATAGGTAGCGCTCGGCTTCAACAGACGGCCCGAACTTGTTGGGGTGAGGTGTTGATTATATGTAGAAGTCCGCGTGCTTTATTGGGCTAATGAAATATATATGGATCCTCGTGTATCGAAGCCGGATTTGGTAAAACGTTTCTCTGATCACCTAAGCGGCACGGGTGGTCCCCTATAGTGGTTCACAGCGCCATAAGCTCGTTGAACAGGCTTTGTGTGAAATATAGCAGAGTCTAGGACTGCTTTTATTGTCCTGGTGGCCGAAAGGTAGTGTTCCCCAGTCACAATTATAAGTATGTGGGTTTGAATCCTGGTGGGGTGAGGTGTTGATTATATGTTGAAGTCCGAGTGCTTTATTGGGCTAATGAAATATATATGGGTCCTCGGGTTTCAAAGCCGCATTTGGTTAAACGTTACTCTGATCAACTAAGCGGCACGGGTGGTCCCCATTACAGGTACATGGCGCCATAAGGACGTTGAACAGGCTTTGTGTGAAATATAGTAGAGTCTAGGACTGCTTTTATTGTCCTGGTGGCCCAGAGGTAGCATACCCCGGTCACAATTATAAGATCGTGGTTCTGAATCCTGGTGGGGTGAGGTGTTGATTATTTGTAGAAGTCCGCGTGCTTTATTGGGCTAATGAAATATATATGGACCCTCGTGTTTTGAAGCCGCATTTGGTAAAACGTTGCTCTCATCACCTAAGAGGCACGCGTGGTCCCCATTAGAGGTTCACGGAGCCATAAGCTCGTTGAACAGGCTTTGTGTGAAATATAGCAGAGTCTAGGACTGCTTTTATTTTCCTGGTGGCCCAGAGGTAGCATTCCCCGGTCACAATTAGAAGATTGGCTTCAAATCCTGGTGGGGTGAGCCGTTGAATATATGTAGAAGTCCGCGTGCTTTATTGGGCTAATGAAATATATATGGATCCTCGTGTTTCGAAGCCGCATTTGGTAAAACGTTGCTCTGATCACCTAACTGGCACGGGTGGTCCCCTATAGTGGTTCACAGCGCCATAAGCTCGTTGAACAGACTTTGTGTAAAATATAGCAGCGTCTAGGACTGCTTTTATTGTCCTGGTGGCCCAGAGGTAGCGTTCCCCGGTCACAATTATATGATCCTGGGTTTGAATCCTGGTGGGGTGAGGTGTTGATTATATGTAGAAGTCCGAGTGCTTTATTGGGCTAATGAAATATATATGGATCCTCGAGTTTCGAAGCCGCATTTAGTAAAACGTTGCTCTGATCCCCTAAGAGGCATGGGTCGTCCCCATTAGAGGTTCACGTCGCCATAAGCTCGTTGAACAGGCTTTGTGTGAAATATAGCAGAGTCTAGGACTGCTTTTATTGTCCTAGTGTCCCAGAGGTAGCGTTCCACGGTCACAATTATAAGATCGTGGGTTCAAATCCTGGTGGGGTGAGGTGTTGATTATATGTAGAAGTCCGCGTGCTTTATTGGGCTAATGAAATATATATGGATCCACGTGTTTCGAAGCCGGATTTGGTAAAACGTTGCTCTGATCAAATAAGCGGCACGGGTGTCCCCATTAGAGGTTCATGGCGCCATAAGGTCGTTGAACAGGCTTTGTGTGAAATATAGTAAAGTCTAGGACTGCTTTTATTGTTTTGGTGGCCCAAAGGTAGCATGCCCCGGTCACAATTATAAGATCGTGGGTTTGAATCCTGCGGGTGAGGTGTTGATTATATGTAGAAGTCCGCTGCTCTGGCTGGGCTAATGAACATATAAGAAAACCGTGTTTCAGTCAAAGACGGTAAAACGCTGCTCCCATCACCTGGCGGCAATGTGGTCCCCATTAGAGGTTCACTTGCTTACAAGCTCGTTGAACAGGCTTTGTGGAAATATAGCAGAGTTCAGGACTGCTTTTATTTTCCCAGGCCCAGGAGGTGAAGCAGTTCCTTTCTGCCAATTGAGTAAGATCGTGGGTTTAAATCCTGGTGGGGTGAGGCGTTGATTATATGCAGAAGTCTGCGTGCTTTATTGGGCTAATGAAATGTATATGGATCCTCGGGTTTCGAAGCCGCATTTGGTTAAACGTTACTCTAATCACCTAAGCGGCACGGGTGGTCTCCATTAGAGGTTCATGGCGCCATAAGGTCGTTGAACAGGCTTTGTGTGAAATATAGATGAGTCTAGAACTGCTTATAGTGTCCTGGTGGCCCATAGGTATCGTTCCTTTTTCACAATTATAAGATCGTGGGTTTGAATCCTGGTGGGTTTAGGTGTTGATTATATGTAGAAGTCCGCGTGCTTTATTGGGCTAATGAAATATATATGGATCCGCGTGTTTCGAAGCCGCATTTGGTAAAACGTTGCTCTGATCACCTAAGCGGCACGGGTGGTCCCCATTAGAGGTTCACGGCGCCAAAAGCTCGTTGAACAGTCTTTGTGTGAAATATGGCAGAGTCTAGGACTGCTTTTAGTGTCCTGGTGGCCCAGAGGTAGCATTCCCCGGTCACAATTATATGATCGTGGGTTTAATCCTGGTGGGGTGAGGTGTTGATTTTATGTAGAAGTCCGCGTGCTTTATTGGGCTAATGAAATATATATGGATCCTCGCGTTTCCAAGCCGGATTTGGTAAAACGTTGCTCTGATCTCCTAAGCGGCACATGTGGTCCCCATTAGAGGTTCACACCGCCATAAGCTCGTTGAACAGGCTTTGTGTGAAATATGGTAGAGTCTAGGACTGCTTTTATTGTCCTGGTTGCCCAGAGGTAGCGTTCCCCGGTCACATTTATAAGATCGTGGGTTCAAATCCTGGTGGGGTGAGGTGCTGATTATATGTAGAAGTCCGCTACTCTATTGGGCTAATGAAATATATATGGATCCTCGTGTTTCCAAGCCGGATTTGGTAAAACGTTGCTCTTATCACCTAAGCGGCACGGGTGGTCCCCATTAGAGGTTCATGGCACCATAAGGTCGTTGAACAGCCTTTGTGTGAAATATAGTAGAGTCTAGGACTGCATTTATTGTCCTGGTTGCCCAGAGGTAGCGTTCCCCGGTCACAATTATAAGATCGCGGGTTCAAATCCTGGTGGGGTGAGGTATTGATTATATGTAGAAGTCCGCATGCATTATTGGGCTAATGAAATATATATGGATCCTCGTGTTTCCAAGCCGGATTTGGTAAAACGTTGCTCTTATCACTTAAGCGGCACGGGTGGTCCCCTATAGTGGTTCACGGTGCCATAAGCTCGTTGAACAGGCTTTATGTGAAATATAACAGAGTCTAGGACTGCTTATAGTGTCCTGGTGGCCCATAGGTAGCGTTCCTCGGTCACAATTATAAGATCGTGGGTTCGAATCCTGGTGGGGTGAGGTGTTGATTATATGTAGAAGTCCGCGTGCGTTATTGGGCTAATGAAATATATATGGATCCTCGTGTATCGAAGCCGGATTTAGTAAAACGTTGCTCTGATCACCTATGCGGCACGGGTGGTCCCCATTAGAGGTTCACAGCGCCATAAGCTCGTTGAACTGGCTTTGTGTGAAATATAGCAGAGTCTAGGACTGCTTTTATTTTCCTGGAGGCCCAGAGATAGCGTTCCCCGGTCACAATTATATGATCGTGGGTTTAAATCCGAAGGTGGGGATGAGTAAAATGTTGCTCTGATCACCTAAGCGGCACGGGTGGTCCCCATTAGAGGTTCACAGCGCCATAAGCTCGTTGAACTGGCTTTGTGTGAAATATAGTAGAGTCTAGGACTGCATTTATTGTCCTGGTTGCCCAGAGGTAGCGTTCCCCGGTCACAATTAGAAGATCGGCTTCAAATCCTTGTGGCGTGAGGCGTTGAATATATGTAGAAGTCCGCATGCTTTGTTAGATAATAGAAATATATATATGGATCTCGTGTTTCCAAAGCCGGATTTGGTAAAACGTTGCTCTGATCACCTAAGCGTCACGGTGGTCCCCATTGAGGGGCTCATGGCGCCGCCAAGGTCGTTGAACAGGTTTGTGTGAAATATAATCAGAGTATAGGACTGCTTTTATTGTCCTGGTGGCCCAGAGGTAGCATACCCCGGTCACAATTATAAGATCGGGGGTTTGAATCCTGGTGAGCTTAGGTGTTGATTATATGTAGAAGTCCGCGGGTTTTATTGGGCTAATGAAATATATATGGACCCTCGTGTTTTGAAGCCGCATTTGGTAAAACGTTGCTCTGATCACCTAAGCGGCACGGGTGGTCCCCATTAGAGGTTCACGGCGACATAAGCTCGTTGAACAGGCTTTGTGTGAAATATAGCAGAGTCTAGGACTGCTTTTATTTTCCTGGAGGCTCAGAGGTAGCGTTCCCCGGTCATAATTATAAGATCGTGGGTTTGAATCCTGGTGGGGTGAGGTGTTGATTATATGTAGAAGTCCGAGTGCTTTATTGGGCTAATGAAATATATATGGATCCTCGTGTTTCCAAGCCGGATTTGGTAAAACGTTGCTCTGATCACCTAAGTGGCACGGGTGGTCCCCATTAGAGGCTCACGGCGCCATAAGGTCGTTGAACAGGCTTTGTGTGAAATATAGTAGAGTCTAGGACTGCTTTTATTGTCCTGGTGGCGCAGAGGTAGCATACCCCGGTCACAATTATAAGATCGTGGGTTTGAATCCTGGTGGGGTGAGGTGTTGATTATATGTAGAAGTCCGCGTGCTATATTGGGCTAATGAAATATATATGGACCCTCGTGTTTTGAAGCCGCATTTGGTAAAACGTTGCTCTCATCACCTAAGCGGCACGCGTGGTCCCCATTAGAGGTTCATGGCGCCATAAGGTCGTTGAACAGGCTTTGTGTGAAATATAGTAGAGTCTAGGACTGCATTTATTGTCCTGGTTGCCCAGAGGTAGCGTTCCGGTCACAATTAGAAGATCGGCTTCAAATCCTGGTGGCGTGAGGCGCTGAATATATGTAGAAGTCCTCGTGCTTTATTGGGCTAGGAAATATATATGGATCCTCGTGTTTCGAAGCCGCATTTGGTAAAACGTTGCTCTGATCACCTAACTGGCACGGGTGGTCACCTATAGTGGTTCACAGCGCCATAAGCTCGTTGAACAGGCTTTGTGTGAAATATAGCAGAGTCTAGGACTGCTTTTATTGTCCTGGTGGCCCAGAGGTAGCGTTCCCCGGTCACAATTATAAGATCGTGGGTTTGAATCCTGGTGGAGTGAGGTGTTGATTATATGTAGAAGTCCGAGTGCTTTATTGGGCTAATGAAATATATATGAATCCTCGGGTTTCAAAGCCGCATTTGGTTAAACGTTACTCTGATCACCTAAGTGGCACGGGTGGTCCCCATTAGAGGTTCATGGCGCCATAAGGTCGTTGAACACGCTTTGTGTGAAATATAGCAGAGTCTTGGAATGCTTTTATTGTCCTGGTGGCCCAGAGGTAGCGTCCCCCGGTCACAAATATAAGATAGTGGGTTCAAATCCTGGTGGGGGGAGGTGTTGATTATATGTAGAAGTCCGTGTGCTTTATTGGGCTAATGAAATATATATGGATCCTCGAGTTTCGAAGCCGCATTTAGTAAAACGTTGCTGTGATCACCTAAGAGGCATGGGTCGTCCCCATTAGAGGTTCACGTCGCCATAATCTCGTTGAACATGCTTTGTGTGAAATATAGCAGAGTCTAGGACTGCTTTTATTGTCCTGGTGGCCCAGAGGTAGCATACCCCGGTCACAATTATAAGATCGTGGGTTCGAATCCTGGTGGGGTGAGGTGTTGATTATATGTAGAAGTCCGCGTGCTTTATTGGGCTAATGAAATATATATGGATCCTCGTGTTTCGAAGCCGGATTTGGTAAAACGTTGCTCTTATCACCTAAGCGGCACTGGTGGTCCCCAGTAGACGTTCACGGCGCCATAAGCTAGTTGAACAGGCTTTGCGTGAAATATAACAGAGTCTAGGACTGCTTTTAGTGTCATGGTGGTCCACAGGTAGCATTCCCTGGTCACAATTATAAGATTTTGGGCTTGACTCCTGGTGAGGTGAGGTGTTGATTATATGTAGAAATCTGCATGCTTTATTGGGCTAATGAAATATATATGGATACTCGTTTTTCGAAGCCGGATTTGGTAAAACGTTGCTCTGATCACCTAAGCGGCACGGGTGGTCCCCATTAGAGGTTCACGGCGCCATAAGCTCATTGAACAGGCTTTTTGTGAAATATAACAGAGTTCAGGACTGCTTTTAGTGTCCTGGTGGCCCAGAGGTAGCGTTCCCCGGTCACAATTATAAGATCGTTGGTTCGAATCCTGGTGGGGTGAGATGTTGATTATATGTAGAAATGTGCGTGCTCTATTGGGCTAATGAAATAGATATGGATCCTCGTGTTTCCAAGCCGGATTTGGTAAAACGTTGCTCTGATCACCTAAGCGGCACGGGTGGTCCCCATTAGAGGCTCACGGCGCCATAAGGTCGTTGAACAGGCTTTGTGTGAAATATAGTAGAGTCTAGGACTGCTTTTATTGTCCTGGTGGCCCAGAGGTAGCATACCCCGGTCACAATTATAAGATCGTGGTTCTGAATCCTGGTGGGGTGAGGTGTTGATTATTTGTAGAAGTCCGCGTGCTTTATTGGGCTAATGAAATATATATGGACCCTCGTGTTTTGAAGCCGCATTTGGTAAAACGTTGCACTCATCACCTAAGCGGCACGCCTGGTCCCCATTAGAGGTTCACGGAGCCATAAGCTCGTTGAACAGGCTTTGTGTGAAATATAGCAGAGTCTAGGACTGCTTTTATTGTCCTGGTGGCCCAGAGGTAGCATTCCCCGGTCACAATTAGAAGATTGGCTTCAAATCCTGGTGGGGTGAGCCGTTGAATATATGTAGAAGTCCGCGTGCTTTATTGGGCTAATGAAATATATATGGATCCTCGTGTTTCGAAGCCGCATTTGGTAAAACGTTGCTCTGATCACCTAACTGGCACGGGTGGTCCCCTATAGTGGTTCACAGCGCCATAAGCTCGTTGAACAGACTTTGTGTAAAATATAGCAGCGTCTAGGACTGCTTTTATTGTCCTGGTGGCCCAGAGGTAGCGTTCCCCGGTCACAATTATATGATCCTGGGTTTGAATCCTGGTGGGGTGAGGTGTTGATTATATGTAGAAGTCCGAGTGCTTTATTGGGCTAATGAAATATATATGGATCCTCGAGTTTCGAAGCCGCATTTAGTAAAACGTTGCTCTGATCACCTAAGAGGCATGGGTCGTCCCCATTAGAGGTTCACGTCGCCATAAGCTCGTTGAACAGGCTTTGTGTGAAATATAGCAGAGTCTAGGACTGCTTTTATTGTCCTAGTGTCCCAGAGGTAGCGTTCCACGGTCACAATTATAAGATCGTGGGTTCAAATCCTGGTGGGGTGAGGTGTTGATTATATGTAGAAGTCCGCGTGCTTTATTGGGCTAATGAAATATATATGGATCCACGTGTTTCGAAGCCGGATTTGGTAAAACGTTGCTCTGATCACCTAAGCGGCACGGGTGTCCCCATTAGAGGTTCATGGCGCCATAAGGTCGTTGAACAGGCTTTGTGTGAAATATAGTAAAGTCTAGGACTGCTTTTATTGTTTTGGTGGCCCAAAGGTAGCATGCCCCGGTCACAATTATAAGATCGTGGGTTTGAATCCTGGTGGGGTGAGGTGTTGATTATATGTAGAAGTCCGCGTGCTCTTATTGGGCTAATGAAATATATATGGACCCTCGTGTTTTGAAGCTGCATTTGGTAAAACGTTGCTCTCATCACCTAAGCGGCACGCGTGGTCCCCATTAGAGGTTCACGGAGCCATAAGCTCGTTGAACAGGCTTTGTGTGAAATATAGCAGAGTCTAGGACTGCTTTTATTTTCCTGGTGGCCCAGAGGTAGCGTTCCCCTTTCACAATTATAAGATCGTGGGTTTAAATCCTGGTGGGGTGAGGCGTTGATTATATGCAGAAGTCTGCGTGCTTTATTGGGCTAATGAAATGTATATGGATCCTCGGGTTTCGAAGCCGCATTTGGTTAAACGTTACTCTAATCACCTAAGCGGCACGGGTGGTCTGCATTAGAGGTTCATGGCGCCATAAGGTCGTTGAACAGGCTTTGTGTGAAATATAGATGAGTCTAGAACTGCTTATAGTGTCCTGGTGGCCCATAGGTATCGTTCCTTTTTCACAATTATAAGATCGTGGGTTTGAATCCTGGTGGGTTTAGGTGTTGATTATATGTAGAAGTCCGCGTGCTTTATTGGGCTAATGAAATATATATGGACCCTCGTGTTTTGAAACCGCATTTGGTAAAACGTTGCTCTGATCACCTAAGCGGCACGGGTGGTCCCCATTAGAGGTTCACGGCGACATAAGCTCGCTGAACAAGCTTTGTGTGAAATATAGCAGAGTCTAGGACTGCTTTTATTTTCCTGGAGGCCCAGAGATAGCGTTCCCCGGTCACAATTATATGATCGTGGGTTTAAATCCGGGTGGGGTGAGGTGTTGATTTTATGTAGAAGTCCGCGTGCTTTATTGGGCTAATGAAATATATATGGATCCTCGCGTTTCCAAGCCGGATTTGGTAAAACGTTGCTCTGATCTCCTAAGCGGCACATGTGGTCCCCATTAGAGGTTCACACCGCCATAAGCTCGTTGAACAGGCTTTGTGTGAAATATGGTAGAGTCTAGGACTGCTTTTATTGTCCTGGTTGCCCAGAGGTAGCGTTCCCCGGTCACATTTATAAGATCGTGGGTTCAAATCCTGGTGGGGTGAGGTGCTGATTATATGTAGAAGTCCGCTACTCTATTGGGCTAATGAAATATATATGGATCCTCGTGTTTCCAAGCCGGATTTGGTAAAACGTTGCTCTTATCACCTAAGCGGCACGGGTGGTCCCCATTAGAGGTTCATGGCACCATAAGGTCGTTGAACAGCCTTTGTGTGAAATATAGTAGAGTCTAGGACTGCATTTATTGTCCTGGTTGCCCAGAGGTAGCGTTCCCCGGTCACAATTATAAGATCGTGGGTTCAAATCCTGGTGGGGTGAGGTGTTGATTATATGTAGAAGTCCGCATGCATTATTGGGCTAATGAAATATATATGGATCCTCGTGTTTCCAAGCCGGATTTGGTAAAACGTTGCTCTTATCACCTAAGCGGCACGGGTTGTCCCCTATAGTGGTTCACGGTGCCATAAGCTCGTTGAACAGGCTTTATGTGAAATATAACAGAGTCTAGGACTGCTTATAGTGTCCTGGTGGCCCATAGGTAGCGTTCCTCGGTCACATTTATAAGATCGTGGGTTCGAATCCTGGTGGGGTGAGGTGTTGATTATATGTAGAAGTCCGCGTGCGTTATTGGGCTAATGAAATATATATGGATCCTCGTGTATCGAAGCCGGATTTGGTAAAACGTTGCTCTGATCACCTATGCGGCACGGGTGGTCCCCATTAGAGGTTCACAGCGCCATAAGCTCGTTGAACTGGCTTTGTGTGAAATATAGCAGAGTCTAGGACTGCTTTTATTGTCCTGGTGGCCCAGAGGTAGCGTTCCCCGGTCACAATTATAAGATCGTGGGTTTGAATCCTGGTGGGGTGAGGTGTTGATTATATGTAGAAGTCCGCATGCTTTATTGGGCTAATGAAATATATATGGATCCTCGTGTTTCCAAGCCGGATTTGGTAAAACGTTGCTCTGATCACCTAAGCGGCACGGGTGGTCCCCATTAGAGGCTCACGGCGCCATAAGGTCGTTGAACAAGCTTTGTGTGAAATATAGTAGAGTCTAGGACTGCTTTTATTGTCCTGGTGGCGCAGAGGTAGCATACCCCGGTCACAATTATAAGATCGTGGGTTTGAATCCTGGTGGGGTGAGGTGTTGATTATATGTAGAAGTCCGCGTGCTTATATTGGGCTAATGAAATATATATGGACCCTCGTGTTTTGAAGCCGCATTTGGTAAAACGTTGCTCTCATCACCTAAGCGGCACGCGTGGTCCCCATTAGAGGTTCATGGCGCCATAAGGTCGTTGAACAGGCTTTGTGTGAAATATAGTAGAGTCTAGGACTGCATTTATTGTCCTGGTTGCCCAGAGGTAGCGTTCCCCGGTCACAATTAGAAGATCGGCTTCAAATCCTGGTGGCGTGAGGCGCTGAATATATGTAGAAGTCCTCGTGCTTTATTGGGCTAAGGAAATATATATGGATCCTCGTGTTTCGAAGCCGCATTTGGTAAAACGTTGCTCTGATCACCTAACTGGCACGGGTGGTCACCTATAGTGGTTCACAGCGCCATAAGCTCGTTGAACAGGCTTTGTGTGAAATATAGCAGAGTCTAGGACTGCTTTTATTGTCCTGGTGGCCCAGAGGTAGCGTTCCCCGGTCACAATTATAAGATCGTGGGTTTGAATCCTGGTGGAGTGAGGTATTGATTATATGTAGAAGTCCGAGTGCTTTATTGGGCTAATGAAATATATATGAATCCTCGGGTTTCAAAGCCGCATTTGGTTAAACGTTACTCTGATCACCTAAGTGGCACGGGTGGTCCCCATTAGAGGTTCATGGCGCCATAAGGTCGTTGAACACGCTTTGTGTGAAATATAGCAGAGTCTTGGAATGCTTTTATTGTCCTGGTGGCCCAGAGGTAGCGTCCCCCGGTCACAAATATAAGATAGTGGGTTCAAATCCTGGTTGGGGGAGGTGTTGATTATATGTAGAAGTCCGTGTGCTTTATTGGGCTAATGAAATATATATGGATCCTCGAGTTTCGAAGCCGCATTTAGTAAAACGTTGCTGTGATCACCTAAGAGGCATGGGTCGTCCCCATTAGAGGTTCACGTCGCCATAATCTCGTTGAACATGCTTTGTGTGAAATATGGTAGAGTCTAGGACTGCTTTTATTGTCCTGGTGGCCCAGAGGTAGCTTTCCCCGGTCACAATTATAAGATCGTGGGTTCAAATCCTGGTGGGGTGAGGTGTTGATTATATGTAGAAGTCCGCGTGCTTTATTGGGCTAATGAAATATATATGGATCCTCCTTGTTTCGACGCCTCATTTGTTAAAACGTTGCTCTGATCACCTAAGCGGCACGGGTGGTCCCCATTAGAGGTTCACGGTGCCATAATCCCGTTGAACAGGCTTTGTGTGAAATATAGCAGAGTCTAGGAATGCTTTTATTGTCCTGGTGGCCGAGAGGTAGCGTCCCCCGGTCACAAATATAAGATAGTGGGTTCAAATCCTAGTGGGGTGAGGTGTTGATTATATGTAGAAGTCCGCGTGCTTTATTGGGCTAATGAAATATATATGGATCCTCGTATTTCGAAGCCGCATTTGGTAAAAAGTTGCTCTCATCAACTAAGCGGCACGGGTGGTCTCCTATAGTGGTTCACAGCGCCATAAGCTCGTTGAACAGGCTTTGTGTGAAATATAGCAGAGTCTAGGACTGCTTTTATTGTACTGGTGGCCCAGAGGTAGCGTTCCCCGGTCACAATATAAGATCGTGGGTTTGAATCCTGGTGGGGTGAGGTGTTGATTATATGTAGAATTCCGAGTGCTTTATTGGGCTAATGAAATATATATTGATCCTCGTGTTTCGAAGCCGGATTTGGTAAAACGTTGCTCTGATCACCTAAGCAGCACGGGTGGTGCGCATTAGAGGTTCACGGCGCCATAAGCTCGTTGAACAGGCTTTGTGTGAAATATAGCAGAGTTTAGGACTGCTTTTATTGTCTTAGTGGCCAGAGGTAGCGTTCCCCGGTCACAATTATAAGATCATTGGTTGAAATCCTGGTGGGGTGAGGTGTTGATTATATGTAGAAGTTCGCATGCTTTATTGGGCTAATGAAATATATATGGATCCTCCTGTTTCGAAGCCGCATTTGGTTAAACGTTGCTCTGATCACCTAAGCGGCACGGGTGGTCCTCTATAGTGGTTCACAGCGCCATAAGCTCGTTGAACAGGCTTTGTGTGAAATATAGTAGAGTCTAGAACTGCTTTTATTGTCCTAGTGGCCCAGAGGTAGCGTTCCCCGGTAGCAATTATAAGATCATGGGTTCAAATCCTGGTGGGTTGAGGTGTTGATTAAATGTAGAAGTAAGCGTGCTTTATTGGGCTATTGAAATATAAATTGATCCTCGTGTTTCGAAGCCGGATTTGGTAAAACGTTGCCCTGATCACCTAAGCGGCACAGGTGGTCCCCATTAGAGGTTCATGGCGCCATAAGGTCGTTGAAGAGGCTTTGTGTGAAATATAGTAGAATCTAGGACTGCTTTTATTGTCCTGGTTGCCCAGAGGTAGCGTTCCCCGGTCACAATTATAAGATAGTGGGTTCAAATCCTGGTGGGGTGAGGTGTTGATTATATGTAGAAGTCCGCGTTCTTTATTGTGCTAATGAAATATCTATGGATCCTCGTGTTTACAAGCCGGATTTGGTAAAACGTTGCTCTTATCACCTAAGCGGCACGGGTGGTCCCCATTAGAGGTTCATCGCGCCATAAGCTCGTTGAACAGGCTTTGTGTGAAATATAGTAGAGTCTAGGACTGCTTTTATTGTCCTGGTTGCCCAGAGGTAGCGTTCCCGGTCACAATTATAAGATCGTTGGTTCAAATCCTGTTGGGGTGAGGTGTTGATTATATGTAGAAGTCCGCCTGCTTTATTGGGCTAATGAAATATATATGGATCCTCGTGTTTCCGAGCCGGATTTGGTAAAACGTTGCTCTTATCACCTAAGCGGCAAGGGTGGTCCCCTATTGTGGTTCACGGTGCCATAAGCTCATTGAACAGGCTTTGTGTGAAATATAACAGAGTCTAGGACTGCTTATAGTGTCCTCGTGGCCCATAGGTAGCATTCCTCGGTCACAATTATAAGATCGTGGGTTTAAATCCTGGTGGGGTGAGGTGTTGATTATATGTAGAAGTCCGCGTGCTTTATTGGGCTAATGAAATATATATGAATCCTCGTATTTCGAAGCCGCATTTGGTAAAACGTTGCTCTGATCACCTAAGCGGTACGGTGGTCCCCATTAGAGGTTCATGACGCCATAAGGTCGTTGAACAGGCTTTGTGTGAAATATAGTAGAGTCTAGGACTGCTTCTAGTGTCCTGGTGGCCCATAGGTAGCGTTCCTCGGTCACAATTATAAGATCGTGGGTTCGAATCCTGGTGGGGTGAGGCGTTGATTATATGTAGAAGTCCGCTTGCATTATTGGGCTAATGAAATATATATGGATCCTCGTGTTTCGAAACCGCATTTGGTAAAGCGTCGCTCTGATCACCTAAGCGGCACGGGTGGTCCCCTATAGTGGTTCACAGCGCTATAAGCTCGTTTAACAGGCTTTGTGTGAAATATAGTAGAGTCTAGGACTGCTTTTATTGTCCTGGTGGCCCAGAGGTAGCATACCCCGGTCACAATTATAAGATTGTGGGTTTGAATCCTGGTGGGGTGGGGTGTTGATTATATGTAGAAGTCCGAGTGCTTTATTGGGCTAATGAAATATATATGGATCCTCGTGTTTCCAAGCCGGATTTGGTAAAACGTTGCTCTGATCACATAAGCGGCACGGGTGGTCCCCATTAGAGGTTCAATGCGCCATAAGCTCGTTGAACAGGATGTGTGAAATATAGCAGAGTCTAGGACTGCTTTTAGTGTCCTGGTGGCCCAGAGGTAGCATACCCCGGTCACAATTATATGATCGTGGGTTTGAATCCTGGTAGGGTGAGGTGTTGATTATATGTAGAAGTCCGAGTGATTTATTGGGCTAATGAAATATATATGGATCCTCGTGTTTCCAAGCCGGATTTGGTAAAACGTTGCTCTGATCACCTAAGTGGCACAGGTGGTCCCCATTAGAGGTTCATGGCGCCATAAGTTCGTTGAACAATCTTTGTGTGAAATATAGTAGAGTCTAGGACTGCTTTTATTGTCCTGGTGGCCCAGAGGTAACATACCCCGGTCACAATTATAAGATCGTGGGTTTGAATCCTAGTGGGGTGAGGTGTTGATTATATGTAAAAGTCCGCGTCCTTTATTGGGCTAATGAAATATATATGGATCCTCGTGTTTCGTAGCCGGATTTGGTAAAACGTTGCTCTGATCACCTAAGCGGCACGGGTGGTCCCCATTAGAGGTTCACGGCGCCATAAGCTCGTTGAACAGGCTTTGTGTGAAATATAGTAGAGTCTAGGACTGCTTTTATTGTCCTGGTTGCCCAGAGGTAGCGTTCCCCGGTCACAATTATAAGATCGTTGGTTCAAATCCTGTTGGGGTGAGGTGTTGATTATATGTAGAAGTCCGCCTGCTTTATTGGGCTAATGAAATATATATGGATCCTCGTGTTTCCGAGCCGGATTTGGTAAAACGTTGCTCTTATCACCTAAGCGGCAAGGGTGGTCCCCTATTGTGGTTCACGGTGCCATAAGCTCATTGAACAGGCTTTGTGTGAAATATAACAGAGTCTAGGACTGCTTATAGTGTCCTCGTGGCCCATAGGTAGCATTCCTCGGTCACAATTATACGATCGTGGGTGTAAATCCTGGTGGGGTGAGGTGTTGATTATATGTAGAAGTCCGCGTGCTTTATTGGGCTAATGAAATATACATGGATCCTCGTATTTCGAAGCCGCATTTGGTAAAACGTTGCTCTAATCACCTAAGCGGTACGGTGGTCCCCATTAGAGGTTCATGGCGCCATAAGGTCGTTGAACAGGCTTTGTGTGAAATATAGTAGAGTCTAGGACTGCTTCTAGTGTCCTGGTGGCCCATAGGTAGCGTTCCTCGGTCACAATAATAAGATCGTGGGTTCGAATCCTGGTGGAGTGAGGTGTTGATTATATGTAGAAGTCCGCGTGCTCTATTGGGCTAATGAAATATATATGGATCCTTGTGTTTCGAAGCCGGATTTGGTAAAACGTTGCTCTGATCACCTAAGTGGCACGGATGGTCCCCATTAGAGGTTCACAGCACCATAAGCTCGTTGAACAGGCTTTGTGTGAAATATAGCAGAGTCTAGGACTGCTTTTATTGTCCTGGTGGCCCAGAGGTAGCGTTCCCCGGTCACAATTAGAAGATCATGGGTTCGAATCCTGGTGGGGTGAGGTGTTGATTATATGTAGAAGCCGCGTGCTTTATTGGGGAATGAAATATATATGGATCCTCGTGTTTTGAAGCCGCATTTGGTAAAACGTTGCTCTGAACACTTAAGCAGCACGGGTGGTCCCCATTAGAGGTTCACGGCGGCATAAGGTCGTTGAACAGGCTTTGTGTGAAATATAGTAGAGTCTACGAATGCTTTTATTGTCCTGTTGGCCCAGAGGTAGCGTTCCCCGGTCACAATTATAAGATCGTGGGTTCGAATCCTGGTGGGGTGAGGCGTTGATTATATGTAGAAGTCCGCGTGCATTATTGGGCTAATGAAATATATATGGATCCTCGTGTTTCGAAACCGCATTTGGTAAAGCGTCGCTCTGATCACCTAAGCGGCACGGGTGGTCCCCTATAGTGGTTCACAGCGCTATAAGGTCGTTGAACAGGCTTTGTGTGAAATATAGTAGAGTCTAGGACTGCTTTTATTGTCCTGGTGGCCCAGAGGTAGCATACCCCGGTCACAATTATAAGATTGTGGGTTTGAATCCTGGTGGGGTGAGGTGTTGATTATATGTAGAAGTCCGAGTGCTTTATTGGGCTAATGAAATATATATGGATCCTCGTGTTTCCAAGCCGGATTTGGTAAAACGTTGCTCTGATCACATAAGCGGCACGGGTGGTCCCCATTAGAGGTTCAATGCGCCATAAGCTCGTTGAACAGGATGTGTGAAATATAGCAGAGTCTAGGACTGCTTTTAGTGTCCTGGTGGCCCAGAGGTAGCATACCCCGGTCACAATTATATGATCGTGGGTTTGAATCCTGGTAGGGTGAGGTGTTGATTATATGTAGAAGTCCGAGTGATTTATTGGGCTAATGAAATATATATCGATCCTCGTGTTTCCAAGTCGGATTTGGTAAAACGTTGCTCTGATCACCTAAGTGGCACAGGTGGTCCCCATTAGAGGTTCACGGTGCCATAAGCCCGTTGAACAGGCTTTGTGTGAAATATAGCAGAGTCTAGGAATGCTTTTATTGTCCTGGTGGCCCAGAGGTAGCGTCCCCCGGTCACAATTATAAGATCGTGGGTTCAAATCTTGGTGGGGTGAGGTGTTGATTATATGTAGAAGTCCGCGTGCTTTATTGGGCTATTAAAATATATATGGATCCTCGTGTTTCGAAGCCGCATTCGGTAAAACGTTGCTCTGATCACCTAAGCGGCACGGGTGGTCCCCATTAGAGGTTCACGGCGCCATAAGCTCGTTGAACAGGCTTTGTGTGAAATATAGTAGAGTCTAGGACTGCTTTTATTGTGCTGGTGTCCCAGAGGTAGCATAGCCCGGTCACAATTATAAGATCGTGGGTTTGAATCCTGGTGGGGTGAGGTGTTGATTATATGTAGAAGTCCGCGTGCTTTATTGGGCTAATGAAATATATATGGACTCTCGTGTTTTGAAGCCGCATTTGGTAAAACGTTGCGCTGATCACCTAAGTGGCCAGGGTGGTCCCCATTAGAGGTTCACGGCGCCATAAGCTCATTGAACAGGCTTTGTGAAAATATAGCAGAGTCTAGGACTGCTTTTTTTTCCTGGTGGCCCAGAGGTAGCGTTCCCCGGTCACAATTATAAGATCTTGGGTTTAAATCCTGGTGGGGTGAGGTGTTGATTATATGTTGAAGTCCGCGTGCTTTATTGGGCTAATGAAATATATATGGATTCTCCTATTTCGAAGCCGCATTTGGTAAAACGTTGCACCTGATCACCTAAGTGGCACGGGTGGTCCCCATTATAGGTTCATGACGCCATAAGCTCATTGAACAGGCTTTGTGTGAAATATAGCAGAGTCTAGGACTGCTTTTATTGTCCTGGTGGCCCAGAGGTAGCGTTACCCGGTCACATTTATAAGATCGTGGCTTCAAATCCTGGTGGGGTGAGGCGTTGATTATATGTAGAATTCTGCGTGCGTTATTGGGCTAATGAAATATATATGGATCCTCGGGTTTTGAAGCCGCATTTGGGTAAACGTTGCTCTGATCACCTAAGCGGCACGGGTTGTCCCTTATAGTGGTTCACGGCGCCATAAGCTCGTTGAACAGGCTTTGTGTGAAATATAGCAGAGTCTAGGACTGCTTTTATTGTCCTAGTGGCCCAGAGGTAGCGTTCCCCGGTCACAATTTTAAGATCGTTGGTTGAAATCCTGGTGGGGTGAGGTGTTGATTATATGTAGAAGTTCGCGTGCTTTATTGGGCTAATGAAATATATATGGATCCTCCTGTTTCGAAGCCGCATTTGGTAAAACGTTGCTCTGATCACCTAAGCGGCACGGGTGGTCCCTATTAGAGGTTCACGGCGCCATAAGCTCGTTGAACACAGGCTTTGTGTGAAATATAGCAGAGTCTAGGAATGCTTTTATTGTCCTGGTGGAGAGAGGTAGCGTCCCCGCTCACAATTATAAGATCGTGGCTTCAAATCCTGGTGGGGTGAGGCGTTGATTATATGTAGAAGTCTGCGTGCTTTATTGGGCTAATGAAATATATATGGATCCTCGGGTTTCGAAGCCGCATTTTGTTAAACGTTGCTCTAATCACCTAAGCGGCACGGGTGGTCCCCTATAGTGGTTCACAGCGTCATAAGCTCGTTAAACAGGCTTTGTGTGAAATATAGTAGAGTCTAGGACTGCTTTTATTGTCCTGGTGGCCCAGAGGTAGCGTCCCCCGGTCACAATTACAAGATCGTGGCTTCAAATCCTGGTGGGGTGAGGCGTTGATTATATGTAGAAGTCTGCGTGCTATATTGGGCGAATGAAATATATATGGATCCTCGGGTTTCGAAGCCGCATTTGGTTAAACGTTGCTCTGATCACCTAACCGGCACGGGTGGTCCCCTATAGTGGTTCACAGCGCCATAAGCTCGTTGAACAGGCATTGTGTGAAATATTATAGAGTCTAGGACTGCATTTATTGTCCTAGTGGCCCAGAGGTAGCATACCCCGGTCACAATTATAAGATTGTGGGTTAAAATCCTGGTGGGGTGAGGTGTTGATTATATGGAGAAGTCCGCGTGCTTCATTGGGCTAATGAAATATATATGGATCCTCGTGTTTCGAAGCTGCATTTGGTAAAACGTTGCTCTGATCACCTAAGCGGCACGGGTGGTCCCCATTAGAGGTTCACGGCGCCATAAGCTCGTTAAACAGGCTTTGTGTGAAATATTGTAGAGTCTAGGACTGCTTTTATTGTCCTGGTGGCCCAGAGGTAGCGTTCCCCGGTAACAATTATAAGATCTTGGGTTTAAATCCTGGTGGGGTTAGGTGTTGATTATATGTAGAAGTCTGCGTGCGTTATTGGGCTAATGAAATATATATGGATCCTCGGGTTTTGAAGCCGCATTTGGGTAAACGTTGCACTGATCACCTAAGCGGCACGGGTGGTCCCCTATAGTGGTTCACGGCGCCATAAGCTCGTTGAACAGGCTTTGTGTGAAATATAGCAGAGTCTAGGAATGCTTTTATTGTCCTGGTGGCCCAGAGGTTGCGTCCCCCGGTCAAAATTATAAGATCGTGGGTTCAAATCTTGGTGGGGTGAGGTGTTGATTATATGTAGAAGTCCGCGTGCTTTATTGGGCTATTAAAATATATATGGATCCTCGTGTTTCGAAGCCGCATTCGGTAAAAGGTTGCTCTGATCACCTAAGCGGCACGGGTGGTCCCCATTAGAGGTTCAAGGCGCCATAAGCTCGTTGAACAGGCTTTGTGTGAAATATAGTAGAGTCTAGGACTGCTTTTATTGTGCTGGTGTCCCAGAGGTAGCATAGCCCGGTCACAATTATAAGATCGTGGGTTTGAATCCTGGTGGGGTGAGGTGTTGATTATATGTAGAAGTCCGCGTGCTTTATTGGGCTAATGAAATATATATGGACCCTCGTGTTTTGAAGCCGCATTTGGTAAAACGTTGCGCTGATCACCTAAGTGGCCAGGGTGGTCCCCATTAGAGGTTCACGGCGCCATAAGCTCGTTGAACAGGCTTTGTGTGAAATATAGCAGAGTCTAGGACTGCTTTTTTTTCCTGGTGGCCCAGAGGTAGCGTTCCCCGGTCACAATTATAAGATGTTGGGTTTAAATCCTGGTGGGGTGAGGTGTTGATTATATGTTGAAGTCCGCGTGCTTTATTGGGCTGATGAAATATATATGGATCCTCGGGTTTTGAAGCCGCATTTGGGTAAACGTTGCTCTGATCACCTAAGCGGCACGGGTAGTCCCCTATAGTGGTTCACGGCACCATAAGCTCGTTGAACAGGCTTTGTGTGAAATATAGCACAATCTAGGAATGCTTTTATTGTCCTGGTGGCCCAGAGGTAGCGTCCCCCGTTCACAAATATAAGATCGTGGGTTCAAATCTTGGTGGGGTGAGGTGTTGATTATATGTAGAAGTCCTCGTGCTTTATTGGGCTATTAAAATATATATGGATCCTCGTGTTTCGAAGCCGCATTCGGTAAAAGGTTGCTCTGATCACCTAAGCGGCACGGGTGGTCCCCATTAGAGGTTCACGGCGCCATAAGCTCGTTGAACAGGCTTTGTGTGAAGTATGGTAAGAGTCTAGGACTGCTTTTTATTTGTGCTGGTGTCCCAGAGGTAGCCGGTCACAGTGCTCACGATCGTGGGTTTGAATCTGGGTAGGGTGAGGTGTTGATTATATGTAGAAGTCACGTGCTTTATTGGGCTAAATAAGTATATAGACCCTCGTGTTTTGAAGCCGCATTTGGTATTAAAACGTTGCGCTGATCACTAAATTAGCCAGGGTGGTCCCCCATTAGAGGTTCAAGGCGCCATAAGCTCGTTGAACAGGCTTTGTGTGAAATATAGCAGAGTCAAGGACTGCTTTTTTTTCCTGGTGGCCCAGAGGTAGCGTTCCCCGGTCACAATTATAAGATCTTGGTTTTAAATCCTGGTGGGGTGAGGTGTTGATTATATGTAGAAGTACGCGTGCTTTATTGGGCTAATGAAATATATATGGATTCTCCTGTTTCGAAGCCGCATTAGGTAACACGTTGCTCTGATCACATAAGTGGCACAGGTGGTCCCCATTAGAGGTTCACGAC